>NC_133105.1:35590940-35710012 GCF_022965805.1 Primulina eburnea
CTATGTAACGATACACCGAACGTCTAGAAGTCTGACTGTTTCTGTCAAACTTTCCTATCTCAAATGCAATGCATATAAATCTATAAACAAAGCATTAACATATCAGCATATAAACAAAGATATTCATATCAGAATATAACAATAATCTAGTATGTGATTTTATTGGGAAACTCAAATAGGATCTTATTTGAGTTATGTCTTCCCGTATATCACATGAATTATACCTTTGTCGTCCCTGTCTGACGAAGACGATGCCCTGTAATCAACTCTGTCCATATCAATCTGAAATGACAATATCGAATACATAGTATCAATGAATAACTCAATTCACCATCTGTTCTGATCAATACTCAACTCAGTACATAATCTGATCAATATCTGAACAAAATACAATCTGATTTATATCAACGATATTGTAATACAATCGAAATCAAATCTGAATCTGAACAATCTAATTTAACTGATGTTTCACGGCATAACGATACTGTCTCGATAACCCCGTCAGTCTAAACATCACAGATATAATATCAGAATTCGTAATCAATAACAATACCAGTCATAATCTCAATAACAATACAATTCTGATATGAAATCTCAGTCAAATCGACTCCAAAAATCATAACAAATACAGAAACGGTCTATTCTTTAATCTGACTTCAATTCTATAATGTCTACGGTAATAGAAACACCATATCTGAATCATATTCAATTCTGACAATATCATAAATTCAAATCGTGTCTAAACTTACAAAACTTACGTCCAGTTGTAGCATGTGTTGATAGGAACACAGTACTGAAGTCGGATTTAAAATCGAACGGACGGATTTGGCACGATCAAGAATGAAAAATATACAGAAGCTAAGCTTTCCCGGAAGCTTATATATATAATATATATATAATATATATATATATATATATATATATATATATATATATATATATACTTTGCATGCATGTGAAGCAGCGTGGCCCCTCTCAAATTTTTGCCCAATTCTCTCAAAATTACGAAAATGCCATTGCCATCCAATAATTACGAAAATGCCATTGCCATCCAATAACTTAAATCAAGTATTTTATTTTCAGGGTCTCACAAAATGATAACATCTCGGCCTTACAATTTACGGTGCACATGCGCGAGGACTTCTCCTTACATCTCATATCAAATCTTCTTGCGGCTTTCCTGGTCCAATCTGTTCCGTCTATAATCATATCGATTATCACCAATAGATTATAATAATCATCGTCAAAATCATTTCGGATTACATGATAATTTCTGGGGGCCTTACAGTTGGGTACTATCAGACTTGAGTTCTGACATTCTTGTTATCAAGGAGTTGATAAATAAGAATGGAGCAATTGAGGTATGCTCATATAAGGACATGTTAGTCCGAATCACATGGAGATGATGAACCCACGGCTAGTTGTATCAATGAACCATTGAGGGCCACACAAGTGCTAGCTTTCTAGATCCCGTTGAGAAGAAAAATAGTTCAATGTGTTGAACGGCTTATAAAGGAGTTTATAAGCGTAAGGAAAATTAGAAGTATGACTTCTATAAAGGAGAAAATAGTTCAATGTGTTGAACGGCTTATAAATGAGTTTATAAGCGTAAAGAAAAATAGAAGTATGACTTCTATGAGAGAAATGTAAATTTTAATTTATGGAAGTGTTTCCTAATAAAAAGTTGGTCAAACAAACAATGTATTTGAAAATTGTGATTTTCATAAACATTATTATGGACTAAATTAAATTAATTCAAGTGTTGAACTAATTAAACACTAGTGGGCCTAGTAGAGTCCAAATAATTAAATTAATTCAAGTGTTGAATAATTAAACAATATTGAGACTTGTAGACCCAATTAAAAAAAATTATTAGACTAGTGGGCTTGAGTAAAAATCAAGCAATGGTTAAATGGTCTCAAATGTGTTTGGGACATTTAAATAAAGTTCATGGGCTTTGTAATTGTTACAAACCCAAATAGAAAGGCATGCAAGGGAGGTGAAAGGTTGGGAGACAACTTTTTTGTATAACCAAAGTTGGCATGCAACTTTTTTATTTAACTTTTCCCACAACCAAAAAAATGTCTCTCCTTCTCTCCTAGCATGAATAGTTGCCGAAAATACTATTCATCCTCTCCAATTCTTTTGTTCTTCAATTGTTAAGAAACACTACACTTCTCAAAGAAAAATGCTCTAATTTTTCTAGTGTAAAATTAGAGTGGTTCTACCTAGTTGGTGGTGGGCCTAATTTGAAGGAAGATTCAAGAACAAGGAGAGCTTGTAGATAGTTTCTACCATTGAAGAGCTAAGGTGTTTACACCTTAGTTGGAGCCATACATCAATCCTTGTGATTGATAGGTTACATTTCTTAACACACTATGAATGTCATTTTGTGTTTTATTGTATTTGCTACACACTTTCACTAGGTGGCCAAAATTTCTTGATGAAAATTAAAATTTTTAAACTTCTGTTGCGCTTCCGGTCACCGTAACCGATCCCCTTTCAAGTGGTATCCGAGCTATGGTTACGATTTTGTGTAGCAATTACAAGATATTATGTTGAGATTGATTTCTAACCGCATGAGAACAAAAATTTGCAACGAATTCAAGGCCGGATTGGGCGAGTTTGGGCAGCAAGGGCAAGCCAAGGGGCTGCCCGAACAGCCCCAACATTTTTTTAAATAAAAAAAAATTTTGGTAAGTTGGCCGGAATCCGGCGACGGCGATGACGACTAGGGTTTTCAAAGGTGTTTTGAAATATCAAGTGTCATGGGCCCTTGAGTTGTTGGGCCATTGGATGTCCTAACATATTTGTTTGAATTTTTAAATGTGCCAAAACGTTTTTGGTGTGAAAAAATGAATTTTTGGGCCCTTAGTTTAAATTACAAAAGTTTGCAAACATTTCTCATGAAATAAATATTTTAAGTTGGACTTTAAATATTTATAGTAAATGGTGATTTACAAGAAATTCGGTTATAAATAAATTAATTTGTAAAGTAAACAAAGGTGTTTGTATACTTTGTTAATTTAGTTTATAATCGTGGCGGTTAGTGATTGGATTCAAGATATATAATATTGGATAAATTAATTATTGTGATAATTAATTGATGTGTATGATATGTGATATTATGCATGAAGGATGATCAAAAGCCCAAGCCTAATTTGCTAGGTGTATGCTAGGATATTTTGTGTTGAATTATTGTAATAATTATCAATTTATAAAGTGGCTGGTTTATGGCGCGTTCCCACTCCCATGAGATGTATCCCTATTTGTCATGGATATTTATTTGTAAATATTAGTATAGTGGATGATCAAGATTGGAAGATGGTGGCCATGATGATTATGAAGATCAGAAGACATGTAAATATTGGAAGCTTATGTAATAGTTGCATTTGCATCCGTTGCATTTCCCTAGGATTGGACCTAGGCCCGTGTTTAGCTCACACGGTCCGTTAGTATTGGGGCGATTGATCATCCTTGTTTGTTTACTGTTTATAATATATGCATTATATGTTATAATAATGAGTATGTGCATTATTATTATGATCATACACAAGTAGCATGAATCCGGCAAACATACGATCAAACATGGCGAACTTTTAAATAAAATTAATGATGAGACCTTTCAAAATTAAAAACCCTCATTTTGAATAAGATTCAAAATTAATATCAAGCCCGAAAAGGGGAATTATAAATTTGTTTATAATTTCCATATCTTTCCACCGACAATGGGTGCATGATGAACGCTACTCGTACTCAGGGCTCGGCTCATATTATTGGGGAAGCTTTGGGTGCCGGAAAGCTGTGACATCCATTGACATGGTGATGTGAAACTACGTGGAACTCCCATGATTTCGGCTCATATTATTGGGGGAACTCATGGCGACCGTCCATTAAGGTTCAACATCGATGGGTAAGGTTTGACACGTGAAGATGAACGACGTCATATTATTGGGTCCTAATCATACGTGAGACAAAAGTTTAACGTAGAGGGTTGCATTGTGATGCAATTGGAAACTACCTTTTAGGAATTGTGATTGGCTGATATTATTCGGGATCATAATTCGCTAATTGGACCTTACGTACCTACTGAGGAAAGGAATTTCCCGTTTTCACTAGAGGGTAGTGAAAGATGTCAAACAGTGGGAGCAAATATTTATGAAGTAAAAGTCCAACTTCATATCTTACTAACTATTTTAAAATAGTCATCAACATTTATCTGTTTTTACTTTTCAGTACAAATTGACTGTGTCTTAGATTCGCAATACGATATTCGTAATACTCGACAAACACATATTAACTGGACCTAACTACCTCACTTGGCTAAGAAACTAGAAAATCGTCTTGAATTCGGAAAGGGTAGCATATACACTGACTGAGTCGCCCCCTGTTGAGGCTCCGACTGACTGCACTCCTGAGGAATTGCAGGCTTACAAAGAATGGTGTGACCATGACTTGATAGCCAGGTGTTATATGCTGACTTCTATGAATGATGAGCTTGCAGAGGCGTTTTGAGGATGCAAAGAGTTCTGCTGACATTCATTTGCATCTCAAGGAGCTCTTTGGTGAGCAAACACGGCCTCTTAGGCATGCTACCGTCACAAGGGGAAGCTACATCCCTTTTTGCGCATGCGAGAGGGGGCCTCGGGTCCCATGAGCAATGGCCTGAAGTTTGATTGGGCTCGTGGACCCAAGATCGTTGGCATGGATCTGATCTTGCCTTCAGAGTTGACCACCGACGGTGTTTGCTGTTATTGCTGCCTAGCTCATTGATCCTTTGTGGTGAATTTGTGCAACATGACAAGCTAGCGCAACCCTTGTGAGGAGTTGGTGAATGTGCTGTTACGTTGAATCAACCATCAAGAAAGAGAAGTTTGGTTCTTTATGTGGGTTCTTCATCTGGTACGCAGATTGATCCACATGGGGAGAAATGGAAAGAAGCGTTCTTTCCACGTCCAAAGAAGGAATGTGACCTTGGGAGGCAATCTCCGAATCCCGTTTTGTTGTAGACACACCAGTGTAAGGCTGACAAGACGAGTGAGTTTGTCATCACTGCAAGAAGCCTGGACATTGGAGGCGAAAATTGCAGGCATATCGGGCCCCGAAGAGTTCTGAAACGGTATGTTCTAAATTGAAGTAAACATTTCAATTAACTCTCTACTTTGGGATTAGATACCGGTTGTGACTCACATCTCTGTACTGAGTTACAGGTGATGGGAAGAAGTAGGAGCTTAAGAAGTGTGACCTTCTAGAGGATGGGGCAATGGGGCAATAGTTGCTGCCAAGTATGTTTTGTTTGTACTGGATTTGGTGAAAAACCTTGTTTCCATTATCTATGCTGATAAAAATGGATATTCTTGTTTATTTTGCAAAAGGTTTTGCAACATTTACATAAATGAATGTTTGATTGTACTGGTGAACTTTAAAACGATCTCTATAACTTAAAATTGAAAGATATTCCATTAAATATCCATTCAAAGGCAGACACCATATGAGATATGGATGGGTAAGCCTCCCAAATATTCTTATCTTAGAATATGGGGAGCCCTGCTTATGTGAAGCAGGTAGTGTGAAGATAATTGGATAGTTGATCCATTTTATGTTACTTTGTGGGATATCCAAGAATTCGTGTGGATACTACTTCTATCATCCCCAAGAATCAAAGGTGTTTGTTTCTAGGAATGCAACCTTTTAGGAAAGAAATTTCTATTAGATAGAAAAAGGGAGATGATAGAACTCAAAGAGGTTCGAGAGACACCCACTGTGGGGACCCGGACGCTAATCATCTTCTTAATCATCGTGGGATTAATTATCAATTAAGATAAAACAGGGTCTAAAAATTTTTTCTTTTTAAAGTACAAGTGCGGAAGGTAATGGCATCTAAATAATATACATATCTGTATATAACTACAATTCAGTAGAAAAGTACAATACTGTACAACCTAAGTCTAAGGTTCAATTACTAAATTCAAGTAATAAACCAAGTCTATCCAAGTCCGGAATCACCACGCTATCTAGTCCAGCATCTTTCTCATCTTGACCCCGATCCTTCCCCACCTGTTGTCATGCACACATACAAAACAAGACAACAGCCGGATTAACTCCGGTGAGAATAAATCCCAGTATAAAACATGGTAAGCATGTATATAATTAAACTAATTCATAAAACATGCCGTCATGTAGAAACACAATATATCTCATATCTATGAATTTAAGCATGCAACTCAAATCAGATAAACATGCATATAAACAATCTAAATCATAAAAACATGCTAGCACAACTGAAAGCAATAACGATGGGTCCCATGATCTAGGAGCCACATCCAGTGTAGGCATGCAGTCCTAATCAGATCATATCTAGACTCGACTCAATCTATAACTCTAGGGATCCCGGGGTGAATAAGACGTCACTACTGCCTGTTACCTACTCAACCGATCGTGGTAACCGTACGTCTTATTCCTAGACTTCGGTCCGAGCTGTATCAACGGCTGGCAATAGGAGTAATACCTGCTCCTAAGTTGAGATACACCGAACGTCTAGAAGTCTGACAATGACTGTCAAAACTTTCCTATCTTAAATGAAATGAATAACAATCTGTAAACAAAGCATAATCATATTCATAACTGAATATCACTTACATGCTTGAATACAATTCTATAATCAAAGCATAAACATAATAAAATGTAGACAACAGTCTAGTATGTGATTTTGTTGGGAAACTCAAATGAGATTTCATTTGAGTTGGGACTTCCCGAATATCACATGCATTATACCTTTGTCGTCCCGGTCTGACGAAGATGATGATCTGTATTCAACTCTGTCCATATCAATCTGAAAAGACGATATCGAATACGATGTATCAGTAAATAACTCAATTCACAATCTGTTCTGATCAATACTCAAATCAGTATACAATCTGATCAATGTCTGAACAAGATACAATCTGAGTCATATCAATAATATCACAATCTAATCGAACTCATATCTGACTCTGATCAATCTAAATCAACTGATGTTTTGACGGCATAACAATACAATCTGAATAACCCCGTCAATCTGAACATCACAAATATAATACTGGAACTCATAATCGGTGTCAATATAACTCATAATCTGAATACTAACACAATTCTGATATAGAATCTCAGTTACTATCTTTCAAAAATCATAACAATTACAGAAACGATCTGTTCTCTAATCTGACTTCAATTCTATAATGTCTACGATAGCAGAAACACCATATCTGATTCGTATTCAATTCTGACAATATCATAAATTCAAATCTTGTCTAAACATAACAAAACTTACGTCCAATTGTAGCTGTCGTCGCTAGGAACACGATACCGAAGTCAGATTCAAAAAACGGGCGGATCGTTCACAATTTCCAAATCTGCCCTCGGTTCCTCGATTCTCTCTTTTTCCTTTCTGAATCTGCCCTCGGTCCCTCGCCTTTCAAGCTACACGTTACTCGCTAGGGCGGTCAAAAGTTGCTCGCTAGGGCGAAGAACTCTCGGCCCTCACAAATTATACATGCGCGCTCAGGCGGTGCTTTTCTGCCGCTCGGGCGCGAGATGTTCGGCCTAACATCTTGAGATGTTCGGTTCAACATCTTGGCTTAACATAAACCAACGCCCGGCTTCGTCATTTGAGTTCCTATGACTTCCATTACGTCAATTAATCAACGTCTGATTAAAATGATTAAATCTCGGGCATTACATTTCTTCCCCTCTTAGATCTGAGTTCGTCCTCGAACTCACAAACAATCAATTCAGATATATTAGAAGAAATGTGTACAGAGTTTAAACCAAAACTCAAATATCTGATTCCAGTCTGGAATAAGAATTCACGAAGTATAATGTCATAATACCTCTTAAACTAGTTCTGACAAAAACTATCTCATCATACTGGCTATACAACATCCGTATAAATCAATCTATAGCTTATCACATATCAGTATCATCAGCCGTTAACCAATCTGTTTACCTCAAACAAAGACATAAACAATCTTTGGCTTCAACTACCAATCGTCATCATCCGACGTTGGTTTCTTAAATCTGTCCATTCTGAACTATCTGCATCTTTCTTCGAATTATCTTCAAAAGAAATCTGTAGTACTCATCGTATACTGTCTTGTCTATACTATCTCATTACTCTTCTGATAAGCTGATAGTTATTGTCACACAGTAATACTGAATTATATCAATTAGTGCTAACATCCAGAACTAAAGCTGTACAAAATCTTCCAATCTCTGGATAACACATTCTGACTGCCTGTCAATCTGTGAAACAATCTAAGAGAGAATTCATGATATACTCTATCACGAATACAATTCAAGCAAAATCACAATCTGATATAATCCACTTAAATGTTCTGTTCTATCTGAACATTTCTTTGACATCGATCTATGTCATTTAGTTCTGTTTGTACGTAATCTGGTACAAACCGATAGATATAGATTGAGAAATCTGTCAATCATAATCATATTATATCTCAATCTAAAGGTAATGGCGGTAATTTCATTACGAAAGCCATAGAAATGTACTCCCATTTCTATTCAGAAATATACAAAATCTGTAATTAGTCTGCTGATTGCTATCTTTCTGTCTTTTCTGTGAGCAATTTAGACTTATCAGTACAATTTCTGCCAACCTTTTGTACAATTTCTGCCATAACTGATCTACTCTGTTTATATCACAACTATCTGTTCGAATATAATACATTCACAAACATCTGAATGAAAACTGAACCCACTACTGTGCAGTTCTGACACTATCTATGAGTTCATATTCGAACTATCCTGTATAAACAATTCAGTTAATAACATAAAATAAAGAAGAAATACCTACCTGGTATTCGGCTCTGACTATAGATATCAATTCTGTTACAAAATTCTGAAACATTCTGATACCACAATAGAATTAATCTGATACAACCACCAAATCACATATCTGTTACTGTAGGCGTTACTCTGTTCTGATTATCTTGTCAAAATACAAGTCTGAATAGTCTGATCACATTTCTGAACTGTTTACACGAATCTGTATCAAACACTGACCCAAACAGCAGTAATATCAAATCAGATTCGAAATAACAAAAACAACCTATACAATCTAGTGAGTTTAAGAAAACTCATAAAACAGCAAGTTCTGGCAATACTGATAATTCTGACTACTGATCAATCTTCACAGCGCCCAGATCAACTGTCATACCTCATCTGCAAATAGAATATGCTTCCAAACAATATAAGATGTCTCAAATACTGATTTAGAACCATAACAATACGCAAACAGATATAGCATAATAAGAGAATAAGAAAATCTGCAAAACTCAGCAATTCTGACTTTTAACATTCCTGCTAATTCTGATATATCTGTTACCTGTGTCGTTTACAGTCGCTGATTTCTGTCTCAACTGTGCACATAACCCAGTATACAAACTGCAGATGTCACATATTCTGAATACAATCTGTTTCAATTATGATTCATACCTGATTACTGTCTGTATACAATAATCACTGTTCTCTGAATATTCAATAAAATCTTCAAATATTCCATTTAATCAATCAGATGTTGCTAACATATCAAATATCATAGATATAACAAGCATAAATCATCAGAATATCTCCGAACATAAGAGTTAGCAATCTGTACCCTTCTATTACTCTTCAATATCATTCTGTACTGAATTCTAAGGTATAACCATTACCTGGTATCGATTCAATCTGAAATCTACCTTTCTGATATCAACACATCTGAAATCTTATCTAGGCAAATATCAGTCACCACATATCATTGGCGAATCTGCCAATGCTAGGCTCGATTTCAGTGGGTTTACTGAATACATAAGGATGCAATCTGCTCCTTTCTGTACTAATCGAGTCCTATACAATACAGTTATTAAAAGAATTCTGAATCTAGAATCCGTATCGGAAAATCTCCGTTTATCAGCCAGATCTGGTCTGAATCTTACCATTTCTGGGTCAATCTCTACAATATCTCTGTACTTGTGTAGCATTACACGTCAATAATGAGATCGAAATCATATAACACAAGTACATCATAATCTAACCCAATCCCGGTTCATTCTACTGTAGTATATAACATGTCACAGAAATCTCTGATATCAACATATTCCTCAACAACCAAGGAATCAATACTACAGTATACACAGACCCCACAATATAGCATATCACCATGCTACTCAATCACAGATACTCATTAAAATGCATTAGTACATATCAATACATATGCAATATAATCATAAAAAAGTACCTGTGACGTGTTCTGAGTCTGTTCTTCTGTCATTACCACCAATGACTCTGCTCCCTAACCTCTTTGGAAGCCTCTCTGGGGACAGACTCTAGCAAAGTGTCCCGGCTGTCTGCAGATATGGCAAGTACCAGTCACTCCCTGGCATTGCTCTGTGGGATGTCTCCCCCCACAAGTTCTGCAATACACCCCAGTATAGCTCGGGCTAGAACTACTGGAACTAGAGGAACCACTTCCTAATTTCTTGAACGGTTTCTTTCGAGCTTTTAGCAACTCTTGCTTTCCACTCGTGCGGCCACGTTCAAATCGGAGAGGGGATTGCTGTGTCTGGGATTGCTTCACGCTCAATCTTCCCAATTGTCTAATCAGACTCGCCTCCGCCCTCCTTGCTTTACTCAAAGCATCAGCAAAATGATAAGGTTGCTGCATGTTCATCAATGCAACTATTTCTGAATTCAATCCTCTGACGAACTGATTCACTACAGCTTCGTCATTTCCAGCCAAATGAGGAGCAAAATGCAGTAGCCTAGAGAATTTCGCAACATATTCCTCAACATTCTGTTGGCCTTGTCTCAAATTCTCAAATTCTGCTCTTTTGTCCTCCCGGTATGAAACTGAGAAAAATCTTTGATAGAATTCAGCTTGAAGACTTCCCATGTGATCATAACCACGTAGTTCTAATATGCCTTTGATCATAATCCACCAATTTCTGGCAGTCTCCCGTAACTGATAAACTACCAATTTAACTTTCTGTTCATCGGTGCAATCAAGTAAATCAACCAGTATTTCTATGTCATCCAACCAGTGCTGACAATCTTCCGATGTCTCAATACCGCTGAGAATCGGCGGCTGAAGTAACTGAAATTCCCTCAACTTCGTTTCCATTGGAGTTTCTGACACATCTATCTGAGATTCTGATCTATCTATCTGATCATACGAAGTACTGCCTTTTTCAGGAATCCTTCGAGGAGCTATATCTGATTACCAAAACATAGTAATCCAGTACAACCAATCTGTTCCAATCTTTCTCTGATCATCTTACTGCTGATCAGGAATCAGATCTGATTTATATTCAAGAATACATAATACCCATTCCAATCACATAATCAGGTTAACATGTATCTTAAAGCAGTAACACATAATCTCATGCTAGCACATAATGTCAATCAACATTAAATCAATCTCATGCTAGCACACACATGCAAGGAAGAAAATTCATCTACCCCCTCATTCTCTTCTATCTCAGTCTACAGAATCTACGGCTCTAGAACCTACTGTTCTGGAACCTAATGCTCTGATACCACCTGTTGTGGGGACCCTGACGCTAATCATCTTCTTAATCATCGTTGGGATTTAATTATCAATTAAGATAAAAGGGTCTAAAAATTTTTCTTTTTAAAGTAAAAGTGCGGAAGGTAATGGCATCTAAATAATATACATATCTGTATAAAACTACAATTCAGTAGAAAGTACAATACTGTACAACCTAAGTCTAAGGTTCAATTACTAAATTCAAGTAATAAACCAAGTCTATCCAAGTCCGGAATCACCACGCTATCTAGTCCAGCATCTTTCTCATCTTGACCCCGATCCTTCCCCACCTGTTGTCATGCACACATACAAAACAAGACAACAGCCGGATAACTCCGGTGAGAATAAATCCCAGTATAAAACATGGTAAGCATGTATATAATTAAACTAATTCATAAAACATGCCGTCATGTAGAAACACAATATATCTCATAATCTATGAATTTAAGCATGCAACTCAAATCAGATAAACATGCATATAAACAATCTAAATCATAAAAACATGCTAGCACAACTGAAAGCAATAACGATGGGTCCCATGATCTAGGAGCCACATCCATGTAGGCATGCAGTCCTAATCAGATCATATCTAGACTCGACTCAATCTATAACTCTAGGGATCCCGGGGTGAATAAGACGTCACTGCCTGTTACCTACTCAACCGATCGTGGTAACCGTACGTCTTATTCCTAGACTTCGGTCCGAGCTGTATCAACGGCTGGCAATACGAGTAATACCTGCTCCTAAGTTGAGATACACCGAACGTCTAGAAGTCTGACAATGACTGTCAAGACTTTCCTATCTTAAATGAAATGAATAACAATCTGTAAACAAAGCATAATCATATTCATAACTGAATATCACTTACATGCTTGAATACAATTCTATAATCAAAGCATAAACATAATAAAATATAGACAACAGTCTAGTATGTGATTTTGTTGGGAAACTCAAATGAGATTTCATTTGAGTTGGGACTTCCCGAATATCACATGCATTATACCTTTGTCGTCCCGGTCTGACGAAGATGATGATCTGTATTCAACTCTGTCCATATCAATCTGAAAAGACGATATCGAATACGATGTATCAGTAAATAACTCAATTCACAATCGTAGCAAAGAACATAGCAATAGAATAGCAAGTACGATGGTATTTCTCTTTCTCTGGGTGGTTGATATCAATAGTATCTCTGAGGTGGTGCTCGTATCCCAAATCGATATAAACCGAAACTCTGAGGGATATAAGCCTATGGGCGTTGATCAACTAATTGCATGCAATTCTCTGACTATGTTTCTATCAACCAAAAAAACATTTGAACTTTCTATAGCATTTAAACCATCACTTGTAAACTCTTCTTTTTCTCTTTTTCTCTTTTTCAAAATGAGACTACAATGCTCCAATAGATATACAATCGAATCAATACATAACTATGGATCAAATGAAGGGAATAACACTTGAAATCATTATAAACACCATACATATAAATCATGTGAGCAAAGGGATGAAATTCCACTTACAAACACATAGACCACATCCAAACTATACTCTGGTACACCACCTACAACAATAATCCATAATAACACCAACATCAACTCTAAATCCAATAATTAAGACAAAACAACACTCCCAAATCATCTCTTTCCCAAAACAAGAGAAAACACTACCAAAAACTTACCTTAGCTTCCTCACACACACGTAGAAGCTCGATCTCAACTCGGAATCAAAACAATCCAAGAATCAAAGGTAGAAATGAAATGAAATGAAGGAAACCCTTGTTTCTAGAGAGGAAAAAACGAGAATGAAGGAAGGGAAGGTGAAAAGTGAAGTCAACCTACCAAAAGCAACTTAAAGCTCGCCCATACCCAATAATGCATGACCGCGGGCGCTACAACAAGCACGGGGTGTGCAAGCTCTCGGCCACCAAAATAAAATCCATGCATGATGACCGGGGTGCGGCGCTGCAAATACGCGGGTGCGGTCTCAACCGAGGGTGCGGTCCTTACACTGCCCCGGGTTGCGGTGAAGCCACGGCCAAACTCCCGAACCAATAAAGGAGACCGCGGGTGCAGTCCCCTACAATGATGCGGGTGCGGTATCATCTCGGCCAAGAAACAAACCAAGCAACTAAAATCGATCCGAAACACTGAAACAACGCACCACCAACAACTAACACATCAACCAAGCACAAACAATATACCACTAAACTAAAACCCATAACACAACTCTAATCACTAAATCATAAAACCCAATAAACAACAAAAACTTAAACCGTACCTTACATCGGGCTCGGTTATTACAATCTCCCCTCTTAGAGGATTTTCGTCCTCGAAATTGACGTCACTGCACGAACAACTCAGGATACTTCTCACTCATCTCATCCTCTGGTTCCCACGTAGCCTCCTCGATCAAATGGTTCCTCCAAAGGACTTAACCGATGCCAACTCTTTGTTCCTCAAAACTCAACTCTGCGATCCAAAATCTGGACCGGGATCTCTTGGTACGTCAAATCGGGCGCAAGTCCAAGGGCTCGTGGCGAAGAACTGGAAGGATTCGCAATATATTTTTCTGAGCATTGATACATGAAAAACATGTGTGACTCTGTCAAGATCTGGCGGAAGGCTAATCTGTAGGCTCGATCACCAACTCGGTCCAATATATCAAATGGACCAATAACCTCGGACTCAACTTGCCCTTCTGCCAAATCTCATCACACCCTTGAGAGGTGCTATCTTCAGAAACACGTGATCGCCAACCTCAAACTGCAAAGGTCTACGATGAACATCTGCATAGCCTTCTGTCTCGACTGAGCGGTCTTCACTCTCACGAATCACAGCAACAACATCAGCAGTCTGTTGGACCAACTCTGGACCCAACATCTCCTCTCAACCAACCTCATCCCAATACAGGGAGATCTACACTTCCTGCCACAAGAGCCTCATAGGGTGCCATCCCAATCGTCGCTGGTAACTGTTGTTGTACGTGAACTCGACCAAAGGCACTTAGAATCCCAGCTACAGAATAATCAATAGTCAAGCTCTGAGCATATCCTCTAGAATCTGAATGACTCTCTCTAACTGACCGTCGCTCGGAGGGTGATATGCTGTACTGAAAGCTAACCGCGAACCCATAGCTCTGTGCAAACTCTTCCAAAACTCTGAGGTAAATCTAGGGTCACGATCAGACAACATTGACAACAGGGACACCGTGAAGTCTAACAATCTCTGCTACGTACTCCTCAGCAATACTGGTTCAATAAGTACGTCGTCTTGACTGGTAGAAAGTGCACTGACTGGTCAATCGATCAACGATAACCCAAATGGATTAGAACCTCTCTGCGTCCTGGGAAGACCAGTCACGAAGTCCATCGTAATATGCTCCATTTCACTGAGGAATCGACAATGACAACAAGGTCCCAGCAGTCTCTCTCCGATGCTCAATCTTCACCTGCTGACAAGTAAGGCACTGAGAAATAAACAAAGCACTATCTTTCTTCATACCTGGCCACCAGTAGAGTCTACAAAGATCCTGATACATCTTCGTGCTGCCTGGTGTATCGAATATGGCGCGGTATGAGCCTCGCCAAATATCTCGCCGAATATCATCGCCAATAGGAACACAAATAACGGCCTCTGAAGGTCACCAAACCGTCACCATTCGAAACAAACTCTGAGTTCCCTCTATCCTCTGCTCTAGCTCTCAACTCTGACAACTGAACTCAAAATCTGCTCTCTACGGATCCTGTCCGTCAAAGTAGCCCGAATGACTAACGCTGAAAGGCAAGCAATGGTTCCCGGAACTACCAAAGAAATATCCTCTCGCTGCAATCCATCAACAACGGCCTCTGAATCAAGAACTCAAAGAAGAACTCGACTTCCGGCTCAAAGCATGGCCACAACATTCACTTTCCCTGGGTGGTAACTAATCGTCACATCATAATCTTTGACAAGCTCTAACCACCTCCCTGTTCGCATATTGAGCTCTTTCTCCGCGAAAACAGATACTTCAAACTCTGGTAGTCTGGTGAAGATCTCACACTTTTCGCCATACAAGAATGTCTCCAGATCTTCAGGGCGAAAACCACAGCTGCTAGCTCCAAATCGTGCGTCGGATAATTCTTCTCATAGTCTTTCAACTGGCGAGAAGCATAGGCATAACTTACCTACCTCGCTGCATCAGCACTGCCCAAGGCCTCTCTTCGACGCATCGGTATAGACAACAAAATCCCTCAGAACCACTAGGCAATGAAAGAACAGGAGCTGTCGTCAACTTATCCTTCAACTCTTGAAATGCACTCTGCAATCAATAGACCACTCGAACTTCACAGTCTTCCTCGTCAGATTGGACAATGGCAGGCAATCTTGGAAAAATCTGAAATGAAACGCGATACAAAACCCGCCAAACCAAGGAAACTGCGTACCCTTGAGACAGTAGAAGGAATAGGCCACTTCTGAATTGCCTCTATCTCAATGGATCAACAGCAATACCATCCTTCGAAACGACATGGCCTAGAAAAGAAATCTGATCCAACCAAACTCACACTTCTTTCAACTTGGCGAACAATCTCTTCTCTCCCTCAACAACGAAGAACACCTTGAGATGCTCTGAATGAAGCTCTCTGGTCTTGGAATAGAACAAGATATCATCGATAAAGACAATGACAAAGCATCCAGATAAGGCTTGAACACACGGTTCATCAAATCACATGAGACCGAAGGGGCATTGGTCAAACCAAAAGACATAACCAGAAACTCAAAATGACAGGACCTGGTCCGGACGCTGTCTTAGGGATATCGGACTCCCAACCTTCAACTGATAGTAACCAGACCGAAGATCAATCTTCGAGAATACAGTAGCACCATGGAACGGATCGAACAAACATCTATCCGTGGCAACGGATACTTATTCTGACAGTCATTTGTTGAGCTCTCTGTAGTTGATACCAGACGCAAAGAACCATCCTTCTTCTTGACAAAAAGGACTGGAGCTCCCCAAGGCGAAGAACCGGTCGAATGAAACCCTTGTCCACTAGATCCTGCAATTGCGCCTTCAACCCCTTCACTCGGTAGGGGCCATCCTGTACGGAGCCTTGAAATAGGAACCGTACCTGGAGCTAAATCAATGACGAACTCAACATCTCTGTCGGCGGCAAACCCGGAACATCATCCTCAACACATCGGCAAACCCCTCACAACATCAATATCATCAACATCAACTTAATCATTCATCCACATCCACAATAGAAGCCAAGAAACCCATCGCAACCTCTACATAGAAATCTCTCAGCTCATGACAAGAAATAAAAGGAAGGATCAGCGAAGTACCTGGGCTGGCGAGAACTCCTCCCTGGCCATCATCTGCAAAAGCTACGGTCTTAGCAACACAATCGATAACCGCACGGTAAATCGAAAGCCAATCCATGCCAAGATAACATCAAAGGCAACCATAGGAAAACAATCAAGTCAGCGAAGACAACTCGCTCCTCAATAGAAAGGGCACGCAAACACAATCGATGTCGGGCACAACAACGTCTCCCGAAGGCAAAAAACACAAGCTGGAGGGAAAACAGAAGGAACTATACCCAAAGATCTCAAAAACAATTCAGACATAAAAGAATGAGTAGCACCAGTATCTATCAAAGTCGTAGCTACTCTGCTTGAAATCAAAATAATACTAGAGAATCAATGAAGAATCATGATTAATACCTTCCTAGTCATCGCAAAGAACGACCCTGCACCTTCCCTTGGCTCGCCCCTTAGGACATCTCTAGCAATGTGGCCTGCAGTGCCACAACGGTACAAGATGAGTGCCAAATCTACACCTCTCCTCGATGATGCTTTGCCACACTCGGACACAGTGGCTTCTCGGGATCAACTGGAACTGGCGGTGGTCTAGGACTCGGCTCTAACTTGCCTTCCCTTTGAAACGATCTCTGACCCCTGATTCGAGCCCTGGCCTCTCTGAACAACAGCTTGGGTGCCTCTCCTGCCTCTCTCTTGGTGATATCCTCTCATCCTGCTCGGCCAACAATGCCTGGGACACAATCTCTTGAAAGTCACAGCCTTGGACATGTTGATATCCCTTCGAATCTCCGCTCAAAGGCCTCGAATGAAAGAGCACCTTTATCCTTGTCGTTAGAAGCAACATACGGAGCAAAGAGACAACCCTCCTCGAACTTCAGATATACTCGTCGACGTCATGCTCCCCTGACGAAGCTCCAAGAATTCCGTAACCTTCCTCGCTCTAAGTGGTCGGGGGAAATACTTGTCGTAGAACAACGGTAAACTCTGACCACTTCAATGTCGAGACATCAACTCCAACCTTGGTCCCGATTCCACCATATGCAAGCAGCTTTAACCAACATGAATACAGCACAGCTGATACGGTCTCTGTCCTCGAAATGGAGATGACGAAGATCGCCTCTAAAGCCTGACCCACTCTACAGCAACTAAAGGACGCTGCTCCCTGAAAATTCGGGCGGATCCATCCCTTGAAAGCAGAAAATAGGCATCGTGCCAAACTGCCTGAGCTACTAGAACCTACCAACCCCTGACCTCTACCCGGTCCTGATCCTTGCATTAAAGCAACTCTGCGAATCTGCGCTATGGACTTTAGCCTGCCCTTAGCAACTTGCCGAACTCATCGACACTCTAGAGGAAGAACTATCCTCACCCTCTACTTGCTCTTTCCATCTTAGGTGGCAATACTTACAATTGTTCACAAGACACCAATCAATGGATATCAATGAATAATAGATGCAAAGAAAACATACCCGGACGGTTTAAAAGTAGACGAAGTCATATGCATTGGTCCGAAGAACCGGTGCTCTGATACACTAAATGTGACACCCAAACCCGTAACAAAAAATATACAGCGGAATTTAAATTTTCTTACATTGGAAGGAGTTTCAAAATACATTTCATAAAATGTTTTAAAATATAATACATGATCATTTAAAGATATACAAAATACAAACAATCATTTTATGATCATGTCCCCAAAAATACTTGCAAAAACATCATCCTCCAATCTTAGTATGCATATGACCTCTGACCACAGTCAACGTCCTGGTCCCGTCGTCTTACTGCATCACATGAAAATAACTGAAATGAGTATAAAAAACTCGCAAGTGGAACTCTACGTAGCAATGATATATAGTAAACTAGTAAACATGACTTTGAAATCATAAATACCACAACTCTGAAACATGAATACGGTAGCAATACGTAGCAATAACATAGCAATAGATAGCAGTACGATGGTTTCCTCTTTCTCTGGTTGATTGATATAAAAGATCTCTGACTGTGGTGCTCGTATCCCAATCGATATAAACCGATAACTCTGAGGGATATAAGCCTATGGGCGTTGATCAAACTAATTGCATGCAATTCCGACTATGTTTCTATCAATCCAATAAACATTTGAACTTTCTATAGCATTTAAACCATCACTTTGTAAACTCTTTCTTTCTTGTATCCCTTTTCAATAATGAGACATAACAATGCCTCCAATAGATATACAATCGAATCAATACATAACTATGGATCAAAGGAAGGGAATAACACTTTGAAATCATTATAACACCATACATATATAATCAGTGGAGCAAAGGGATGAAATTCCACTTACAAACCAATAGAACACCTCCAAACTATACTCTTGGTACACCATCTACAACAAATATCCATAAATAACACCAACATCAACTCTATAATCCAATAATAAGCCAAAACAACACTCCCAAATCATCTCTTTCCCAAAACAGAGAAAACACTACCAAAAACTTACCTTAGCTTCCTCTCACCACAGTAGAAGCTCGATCTCAACTCGGAAATCAAACAAAATCCAAGAATCAAAGGTAGGAAATGAAATGAAATGAAGGAAACCCTGGTTTCTAGAGAGAAAAAACGAGAATGAAGGAAAGGTAAGGTGAAAAGTGAAGTCAACTCAACCAAAAAGCAACTTAAAGCTTCGCCAATACCTCAATAATGCATGACCGCGGGTGCGCTACAAACAAGCACCGCGGGTGCGCTTAGCTCTCGGCCACCAAAATAAAATCCATGCACGATGACCGCGGTGCGGCGCGCAAAACGTGGGTGCGGTTCTCACCGAGGGTGCGGTCCTTACACTGCCGCGGGTGGCGGTGAAGCCACGGCCAAACCCCAAAATCCAATAAATGAGACCGCGGGTGCAGTCCCTACAATGAGTGCGGGTGCGGGATCCTCTCGGCCAGAAACAAACCAAAGAACCTAAATCGATCTGAAACACTGAAACAAGCAACACCAACAACTAACAACACTCCAACCAAGCCACAAACATAATACCAACTAAACTATAACCCATAACACAACTCTAATCACTCTAAACATAAAACCCAATAAACATACAAAAACTTAAACCGACCGTACACCGGGCCGGCTATTACATGCGTTCCAATCAGAAAACACAAGTACATCATAATCTATCTCTATTTTCATTCTCACTACGTGTATACAATATATCAGAAATCTCTGATATCAACATTTCCTCAACAAGTAAGGACATCAATACTACAGTACATACAAACCCAACAGATATGCATATTTCCATGTAACCAGTCAAAGATATTCTTAACAAATGCATTAGTAATATATCAATACATATGCAATAGAATCATAAAGAGTAGTACCTGCTGTGAATCTGGATCTGTGTTTTCAATTGAACTCTGTTCTCTACAATCTTCGGGAACGCTTTTGGGGACAAACTTTAGCAAAGTGTCCCGGCTGTCCCACAATATGCAACTACCAGTCACCCAGGCATTGCTCGGTGGGATGTTCTCCTCCGCAACTCCTGCAATACACTCCAGTATAACTCGGAATAGAACAACTGGAGCTAGAGGAACCACTTTCCAACTCTTGAATGGCTTCTTTCGAGCTTTCAGCAAATCTTCCTTCCCACTCATACTGCCGTGATCATGTCGAAGAGGGGATGCCTGTGTCTGGGGTTGCTTCACACACAACCTTGTCAATTGTCTAATCAGACCGCCTCAGCTCCTTTGCCTACTCAAGATATCAGCAAAATGGTAAAGGTCGCTGCAAACTCATAAATGCAACTACCTCCGAATCAACCCTCTGATGAACCGATTCACTATTCTTCATCATTTCCAGCTACTGAGGAGCAAAATGCAGTAAAGTAGAGAATTTGGTGATATATTCATCAATATTCAATTGACCTTGGCTCAAATTCTCAAACTCTGTTTCTTGTCCTCTCGGTACGAAGCTGAGAAAATCGTCGATAAAAATTCAGTCTTGAAGACTTCCCAATAATCACATTACCAACGTTGTGCTAATACTCCTTTGATTGTAACCCACTAATTTCTGGGCAGTCTCGTCTAACTGGTGAAAATACCAATTTAACTCTCTGTTCATCTGTACAATCTAGTAGATCAAATAGTATTTTCTATGTCATCAACCCAGTCTGACAATCTTCAGATGTCTCGGTACCACTCAGAATCGGCGGCTGTAATAACTGAAGTTCGGCCAACTTTACTTCCATCCGAGTTTCTGATGCATCTATCTGTTCAGAAGAAGTGCTACCCCTTTCTGGAATTCTCGAGGTGGGTAATCGGAATATCAAACAAATCAATATACAATCTATATAAACTGTCTCATCAGCCTCCTCTGATCATATACCCTGATCCAAACTCGGCTCTGATCAGTCTTGGTAATTACATGCGGTAGTCAACTCAGATAACAGCAACATGTAGTAAGGAAAGCAATAATCATGCTAGCACACACTCATGCAAGTCAACATTGACATAAATCTCATGCAGCAATCCATGCAAGGAAGACAATTCAATCTACCCCCGCTCATTTTTTTTCTATCATTAGTCTAAAGGATCTATCAACTCTGACTATCTCAGCCTAAAGGATCTATCGCTCTGATACTACTGTTTGTGGGGACCGGACGCTGATCTTTCTTTTAACATCTTTGGGATTTAATATCAATTAAGATAAACAGGTTCTAAAAATTTTCTTTTTAAAATACAAGTGCGGAAGGTAATGACATCTAAATAATATACATATCTGTATAAACTACAATTCAGTATAAAGATACATCAATCTTTTACTAATCTAAGGTTCAACTACTAAAGTTCAAGTAATAAAACCTAAATTATACAGTCCGGAATCACCACGGTAAACTCACTCTCTCATCTCTTCTCCGACCCCGATCTTGTCCCACCTGTTGTCATGCACACATACAAAACGAGACAACAGCCGGATAACTCCGGGGGAAATAAATCCCAGTATAAACAGGGTAAACATGCATATACATAAAGTAACTCATGAAATATCTATCATGAATAAACTTAAAAATAATTGATTCATACCTATGAAATCAAAGCAAAATAAGCATGCACCAAATCAGCTAAACGGCAATTCAAATCATTTCATATAACAAGCTATCATGACTGAAAGCATAACAAAGGTTTCATAGGTCTATAAAACCACATTTCTAACCACAGGCAATTCTAGCAAATCATGTCTAGACTCGACTCAACAACCTAGGGATCCCGGTGTGAATAAGACGTCAATGGCTGTCACCTACCCTCCAACTCGGGGTGACTGTACGCTATTCCTAGACTTTCGGTCTGAGCTGTAGCGAATAATCTACAATAAGACAATGTCTCTCCTAGGTAACGATACAACCGAACGTCTAGAAGTCTGACTGTTTCTGTCAAACTTCCTATCTCAAATGCAATGCAATAAATCTTAAACAAAGCATTAACATATCAGCATATAAACAAAGATATTCATACAGAATATAACAATAATCTAGTAGGTGATTTTATTGGGAAACTCAAATAGGATCTTATTTGAGTTATGTCTCCCGTATATCACATGAATTAATACCTTTGTCGTCCCTGTCTGACGAAGACCGATGCCCTGTAATCAACTCTGTCCATATCAAATCTGAAATGACAAATCGAATACATAGTATCAATGAAAACTCAATTCACCATCTGTTCTGATCAATACTCAACCAGTACATAATCTGATCAATATCTGAAAAAATACAACTGATTTTATATCAACGTATGTAATACAATCGAAATCAAATCTGAATCTGAACAATCTAATTTAACTGATGTTCACGGCATAACGATACGGTCTCGATAACCCCGTCAGTTAAACATCACAGAATAATATCAGAATTCGAATCAATAACAATACCAGTCATAATCTCAAAACAATAAAATCTGATAGGAATCTCAGTCAAATCGACTCAAAAAATCATAACAAATACAGAAACGGTCTATTCTTTAATCGACTTCAATTCTATAATGTCTACGGTAATAAAACACCATATCTGAATCATATTCAATTCTGACAATATCATAAATTCAAATCGTGTCTAAACTACAAAACTTACGTCCAGTTGTAGCATGTGTTGATAGGAACACAGTACTGAAGTCGGATTAAAATCGAACGGACGGATTTGGCACGATCAAGAATGAAAAATATACAGAAGCTAAGCTGTTTCCGGAAGCTTATATATATAGATATATATATAATATATATATATAATATATATATATATTATATATATATATAGTATATACTTTGCATGCATGTGAAGCAGCGTGGCCTCCTCTCAATTTTGCCCAATTCTCTCAAAATTACGAAAATGCCATTGCAATCCATAATTACGAAAATGCCATTGCCATCCAATAACTTTAAATCAAGTATTTATTTTCAGGGTCTCACAAAATGATAACATCTCGGCCTTACAATACGGTGCACATGCGCGAGGACTTCTCCTACATCTCATATCAAATCTTCTTCTGCGGCTTCCCTGGTCCAATCGTGTCCGTCTATATATCATATCGATATCACCAATAGATTATAATAATCATCGTCAAATCATTTCGGATTACAGTGATAAATTTCTGGGGCCTTACAGTGGGGGTACTATCAGACTTGAGTTCTGACATTCTTGTTATCAAGGAGTTGATAAATAGAATGGAGCATTGAGGTAGGCTCATATAGGACATGTTTAGTCCGAATCACATGGAGAATGAACCCACGGCTAGTTGTATCATGAACCATTGAGGGCCACAACAGTGCTAGCTTTCTAGATCCCGTGAGAAGAAAAATAGTTCAATGGTTGAACGCTTTAAAGGAGTTTATAAGCGTAAGGAAATTAGAAGTATGACTTCTATAAAGGAGAAAATAGTTCAATGTGTTGAACGGCTTATAAATGAGTTTATAAGCGTAAAGAAAAATAGAAGTAATGACTTCTATGAGAGAAATGTAAATTAATTTATGGAAGTGTTCCTAAATAAAAAGTTGGTCAAACAACAATGATTTGAAAATTGTGATTTCTCATAAACATTATTATGGACTAATTTAAATTAATTCAAGTGTGAACTAATTAAACACTAGTGGGCCGTAGAGATCCAAATAATTAAATTAATTCAAGTGTTGAATTAATTAAACAATATTGAGACTTGTAGAGCCCAATTAAAAAAAATTATTAGACTAGTGGGCTTGAGTAAAATCAAGCAATGGTTAAATGGTCTCAAATGTGTTTGGGACATTAAATAAAAGTCAGGGGCTTTGTAATTGTTACAAACCCAAATAGAAAGGCATGCAAGGGAGGTGAAAGTTGGGAGACAACTTTTTGTATAACCAAAGTTTGGCATGCAATTTTTTATTTTAACTTTTCCCACAACCAAAAAAATGTCGCTCCTCTCTCTCTCCTACATGAATAGTTGCCGAAAATACTATTCCCTCTCCAATTCTTTTGTTCTTCAATTGTTGAAGAAACACTACACTCTCAAAGAAAAATGCTCTAATTTTTTCTAGTGTAAAATTAGAGTGGTTACCTAGTTGGTGGTGGGCTAATTTGAAGGAAAGATTCAAGAACAAGGAGAGCTTGTAGAAGTTTCTACCATTGAAGAGCTAAGGTGTTTACACCTTAGTTGGAGCCAAACATCAATCCTTGTGATTGATAGGTACATTTCTTAACACACTATGAATGTCATTTGTGTGTTTTATTGTATTTGCTACACACTTTCACTAGGTGGCCAAAATTTCTTGATGAAAATAAAATTTTTAACTTCTGTTGCGCTTCCGGTCACCGTAACCGATCCCCTTTCAAGTGGTATCCGAGCTATGGTTACGATTTTGGTGTAGCAATTACAAGATATTATGTTGAGATTGATTTCTAAACCGCATGAGAACAAAATTTGCAACGAATTCAGGGCCGGATTGGGGCGAGTTTTGGGCAGCAAGGGCAGCCAAGGGGCTGCCCGAACACCCCAACATTTTTTAAATAAAAAAAAATTTTGGTAAGTTGGCCGGAATCCGGCGACGGCGATGACGGCTAGGGGTTTCAAAAGGTGTTTTGAAATATCCAGTGTCATGGGCCTTGAGTTGTTGGGCCATTGGATGTCTAACATATTTGTGATTTTAAATGTGCCAAAACGTTTTTGGTGAAAAAGAATTTTTGGGCCCTTAAGTTAAAAATTACAAAAGTTGCAAACATTTTCTCATGAAATAAATATTTTAAGTTGGACTTTAATATTATAGTAATGGTGATTTACAAGAAATTCGGTTATAAATAAATAATGGAAAGTAAACAAAGGTGTTTGTATACTTTGTTAATAGTTTATAATCGTGGCGGTTAGTGATTGGATCAAGATATATAATATTGGAAAATTAATATTGTGATAATTAATTGATGGTGTATGATATGTGATATTATGCATGAGGAGGATCAAAAGCCCAAGCCCAATTTGCTAGGTGATGCTAGGAATTTTGTGTTGAATTATTGTAATAATTATCAATTTATAAAGTGTGGCTTGGTTTATGGCGCGTTCCCACTCCCAGGAGATGTATCCCTATTTGCAGGGATATTTATTTGTAAATAGTTATTTGTGGATGATCAAGATTGGAAGATGGGTGGCCATGATGATATGAGATCGAAGACAGTAAATATTGGAAGCTTATGTAAAGTTGCATTTGCATCCGGTGCATTTCCCTAGGATTGGACCTAGGCCCGTGTTAGCTCACACGGTCCGTTAGTATTGGGGCGATTGATCATCCTTGTTTGTTTACTGTTTATAATATATGCATTATCATGTTATAAATAATGAGTAGGTGCATTATTATTATGATAATAACAAGTAGCATGAATCCGGCAAACATACGATCAAACAGGGCGAACTTTTAAATAAAATTAATGATGAGACCTTTCAAATTAAAAACCCTCATTTTGAATAAGATTCAAAATTAATATCAAGCCCGAAAAGGGGAATTATAAATTTGTTTATAATTTCCATATCTCCCCGACAATGGGTGCATGATGAACGCTACTCGTACTCAGGGCTCGGCTCATATTATTGGGGAAGCTTGGGTGCCGGAAGCTGTGACATTCCATTGACATGGTGATGTGAACTACGTGGAACCTCCCATGATTCGGCTCATATATTGGGGAACTCATGGCGACCGTCCATTAAGGTTCACATCGATGGGTAAGGTTGGACACGTGAAGATGAACGACGTCATATTATTGGGTCCTATCATACGTGAGACAAAATTTACGTAGAGGGTGCATTGTGATGCAATTGGAAACTACCTTTTAGGAATTGTGTGGCTGATATTATCGGGATCATAATTCGCTAATTGGACCTTACGTACCACTGAGGAAAGGAATTTCCCGTTTTCACTAGAGGGTAGTGAAAGATGTCAAAACAGTGGGAGCAAAATATTTATGAGTAAAAGTCCAAACTTCATATCTACTAAATATTTTAAAATAGTCATCAACATTTATCTGTTTTTTACTTTTCGTACAAATTGACTGTGTCTTAGATTCGCAATACGATATTCGTAATACTCGACAAACACATATTAACTGGACCTAACTACCTCACTTGGCTAAGAAACTAGAAAGATCGTTTGAATTCGGAAAGGTAGCATATACACTGACTGAGTCGCCCCCTGTTGAGGCTCCCGACTGATGCACTCCGGAGGAATTGCAGGCTTACAAAGAAGGGTGTGACCATGACTTGATAGCCAGGTGTTATATGCTGACTTCTATGAAGGATGAGCGGCAGAGGCGTTTTTGAGGATGCAAAGAGTTCGCTGACATCATTGCAATCTCAAGGAGCTCTTTGGTGAGCAAACACGGCCTCTTAGGCAGGCTACACGTCAGGGAGCTAATCACTTTGCCATGCGAGATGGGGCCTCGGTCCATGAGCATGGCCTGAAGTTGGATTGGGCTCGTGGACAAGATCGTTGGCAGGGATCTGATCTTGCCTCAGAGTTGACCACCGACGTGTTGCTGGTTTTTGCTGCCTAGCTCATTTGATCCTTTTGTTGTGAATTTCACATGAACAAGCTAGAGCCAACCCTTGAGGAGTTGGTGAATAGGCTTGTTACGTTTGAATCAACCATCAAGAAAGAGAAGTTGGTTCTTATGTGGGTTCTTCATCTGGTACGAAGATTGATCCACATGGGAATGGAAAGAACGTTCTTTTCCAACGTCCAAAGAAGAATGTGCCCTGTTGAGGCAATCTCCGAATCCCGTTGTGGTAGACACCCCAGTTAAGGCTGACAAGACTAGTGATTTTTGTCATCACTGCAAGAAGCCTGGACATTGGAGGCGAAATGGCAAGGAATATCTGGCCCAGAAGAGTTCTTGAAACGGTATGTCTAAATTGAAGTAAACATTTCAATAACTCTACTCTTGGGATTAGATACGTTTGTGACTCACATCTCTGTACTGATTACAGGTGAGGGGAAAAGTAGGAAGCTTAAAGAAGGTGTGACCTTCTAGAGGATGGGCATGGGGCAATGTTGCTGCCAAGGATGTTTGTTTGTACTGGATTTTGGTGAAAAAATTGTTTCCATTTCTATGCTGAATAAAAATGGATATTCTTGTTTATTTGCAAAGGTTTTGCAACATTTACATAATGAATGTTGTATTGGTACTGGTGAATTTAAACGATCTCTATAACTTAAAATTGAAAGATATTCCATTAAATATCCATTCAAAGGCAGACACCATATGAGATATGGATGGGTAAGCCTCCCAAATATTCTTACTTAGAATATGGGGAAGCCCTGCTTATGTTGAAGCAGGTAGTGGGAGATAAATTGGATGTGTTGATCAGTTTATGTTACTTTGTGGGATATCCAAAGACTTCGGGTGGATACTACTTAATCATCCACAAGAATCAAAGGTGTTTGTTTCTAGGAATGCAACCTTTTAGGAAAAGAATTTCTATTAGATAGAAAAAAGGGAGATGATAGAAACTCAAAGAGGTTCGAGAGACACCCACTGTGGGGACCCCGGACGCTAATCATCTTCTAATCATCGTTGGGATTTAATTATCAATTAAGAATAAAACAGGGTCTAAAAAAATTTTTCTTTTTAAAGTACAAGTGCGGAAGGTTGGCATCTAATAATATACATATCTGTATATAACTACATTCAGTAGAAAAGTACAAACGGTACAACCTAAGTCTAAGGTTCAATTACTAAATTCAAGTAATAAACAAGTCTATCCAAGTCGAATCACCACGCATCGAGTCCAGCATCTTTCTCATCTGACCCCGATCCTTCCCCCCCCTGTTGTCATGCACACATACAAAACAAGACACAGCCGGATACTCCGGTGAGAATAAATCCCAGTATAAACATGGTAAGCATGTATATAATAAACTAATTCATAAAACTGCCGTCATGTAGAAACACAATATATCTCATAATCTATGAATTAAGCATGCAACTCAAATCAGATAAACATGCATATAAACACTAATCAAAAACATGCTAGCACAACTGAAAGCATAACGATGGGTCCCATGATCTAGGAGCCACATCCATGTAGCATGCAGTCCTAATAGATCATATCTAGACTCGACTCAATCTATAACTCTAGGGATCCCGGGGTGAATAAGAACGTCACTACTTGCCTGTTACACTACTCAACCGATCGTGGTAACCGACGTCTTATTCCTAGACTTCGGTCCGAGCGGTATCAATACGCTGGCAATAGGAGTAATACCGGCTCCTAAGTTGAGATACAACCGAACGTCTAGAGTCTGACAATGACTGTCAAAACTTTCCTATCTTAAATGAAATGAATAACAATTGTAATCAAAGAATAATCATATTCATAACTGAATATCAACTTACAGCGTTGAATACAATTCTATAAGCAAAGCATAACAATAATAAAATGTAGAACAACAGTCTAGTATGTGATTTTGTTGGGAAACTCAAATGAGTATTTTCATTTGAGTTGGACTTCCCGAATCACATGCATATACCTTTGTCGTCCCGGTCTGACGAAGATATGATCTGTATTCAACTCTGTCCTAATCAATCTGAAAAGACGATACGAATACGATGTATCAGTAAATAACTCAATTCACAATCTGTTCTGATCAATACTCAAATCAGTATACAATCTGATCAATGTCTGAACAAGATACACTGAGCATATCAATAATATCACAATCTAATCGAACTCATATCTGACTCTGATCAATCTAAACAACTGATGTTTGACGCATAACAAGACAATCTGAATAACCCCGTCAATCTGAACATCACAAATATAATACTGGAACTCATAATCGGTGTCAATATAACTCATAATTCTGAATACTAACAACAATTCTGATATAGAATCTCAGTTACATCTTTCAAAAATCATAACAATTACAGAAACGATCTGTTCTCTAATTGACTCAATTCATAATGTCTACGATAGCAGAAACACCATATCTGATTCGTATTCAATTCTGACATATCATAAATTCAAATCTTGTCTAAACATAAAAAAGACTTACGTCCATTGTAGCTGTCGTCGCTAGGAACACGATACGAAGTCGATCAAAAAACGGGCCGGATCGTTCACAATTTCCAAATCTGCCCTCGTTTCCCTCGATTCTCTCTTTTTCCTTCTGAATCTGCCCTCGGTCCTCTCCTTTCAAGCTACACGTTACTCGCTAGGGCGGTCAAAAGTTGCTCGCTAGGCGAAGACTCTCCGGCCCTCACAAATATACATGCGCGCTCAGGCGGTGCTTTTCTGCGGCCGGGCGCGAGATGTTCGGCCTAACTCTTGAGATGTTCGGTTCAACATCTTGGCTTAACATAAACAACGCCCGCTTCGTCATTTGAGTTCCTATGACTTCCATTACGTCAATTAACAACGTCGAATTAAAATGATTAAACTCGGGCATACATTTTTCTCCCCTCTTAGATCTGAGTTCGTCTCGAACTCACAAACAATCAATTCAGATATATTAGAAGAAATGTGTACAGAGTTTAAACCAAAACTCAAATATCGGATTCCATCTGGAATAAGAATTCACGAAGTAATACCTTGTCATAATAACCTCTTAAACTAGTTCTCGACAAAAACTATCTCATCATACGGGCTATACACATCCGTATAAAATCAATCTATAGCTATTCACATATCAGTATCATCACCGTTAACCAATCTGTTTCCTCAAAACAAAGACATAAACAATCTTTGGTCAACTACCAATCGTCACACTCTCCGACGTTGGTTTCTTAAATCTGTCCATTCTGAACTATGGCATCTTTCTTCGATATATCTTCAAAGAAAATCTTGGAGTACTCATCGTATACTGTCTTGTTATACTATCCATTAATCTTCTTGATAAGCTGATAGTTATTGTCACACAGTAAACTGAATTATATATTAGTGCTAACATCCAGACTAAAGCTGTACAAATCTTCCAATCTCTGGTATAACACATTCGGAGCCGCTGTCAATCTGTGAAACAATCTAAGAGAGAATCATGATATACTCATCACGAATACATTCAAGCAAAATCACAATCTGATATATCCACTTAAATGTTTTGTTCTATCTGAACATTTCTTTGACATCGATCTATGTCATTGTAGTTCTGTTTGTACGTAATCGGTACAAAACCGATAGATATAGATTGAGAAACTGTCAATCAATCAATCATATTATAACTCTCAATCTAAAGGTAATGGCGGAATTTCATTACGAAAGCCATAGAAATGTACTCCATTTCTATTCAGAAATATACAAAATCCTGTAATTAGTATGGCTGAATTGCTATCTTTCTGTCTTTTCTGTGAGCAATTTAGACTTATCAGTAACAATTTTTCTCTTTGGCCAACCTTTTTTTTACAATTTCCTTGCTGCATAAACTGATCGACTCGTTTAATCAACAACTATCTGTCGACATATAATCATTCACAAACATCGTGAATGAAAACTAACCCACTACTGTGCATTCTGACACTACTATGATTCACTATTCGAACTATCCGGTATAAACATTCTTAATAACATAAAATAAGAAAGAAATACCTACCTGGGATTCGCTCTGACTATAGATAGCATTCCTGTTAACAAAATTCTGAAACATTCTGAGTACCACAAAGAATTAAGCTGATACAACCACCAAATCACATATCGTGTTCGTAGGGGTTACTCTGTTCTGATTATCTTTGTCAAAATACAAGTCTATAGTCCTGATCACATTTCTCTGAACTGTTTACACGAAATCTGTATCAAAACTGACGACCCAAACAGCAGTAATAATCAAATCAGATTCGAAATAACAAAAACAACCTATACAATTCTAGTGAGTTTTAAAACCATAAAAGCTCAAGTTCTGCAATAACTATAATTCCTGACTACGATCAAGCTTCACAGCGCCCAGATCACGGTCATACCTCATCTCTCTGCAAATAAGAAATGCTTCCAACACATATAGATGTCTCAATACTGATTTAGAACATACAATATCGCAAACAGATATAGCATAATGAGAGAATAAGAAAATCTGCAAAACTCAGCAATTCTGACTGTTAACATTCCTGCTAAATTCTGATATATCTGTTACCTGTGTGTTTACAGTCCTGATTCGGGTCTCACTGTGCACATATCCCAGATTACAAACTGCGATGTCACATTATCTGAATACAATCTGTTTCAATTATGATTCATAACCTGATTACTGTCTGTTACAATAATCACTGTTCTCTAATATCATAAAATCTTCAAATATTCCATTTAATCAATCAGATGTTGCTACGAATCAATATCATAGATATAAACAAGCATAAATCATCAGAATAATAGCGCCGACATAAGAGTTAAGCAATCTGTACACTTCTATTACTCTTCAATATCATTCTGTACTGAATTCTAGGTATAACCATTACACTGTATCGATTCATATCTCGAATCTACTTCTGATATCACACATCTTGAAATCTTATCTAGGCAAATATCGTCACCAAATTATCATGTGGCGAATCTGCCAATGCTAGGCTCGTTTCAGTGGGTTTAATCTAATACATAAGGAATGCAATCTGTCCTTTCTGTACTATCGAGTCCTATACATATACAGTTATTAAAAGAATTCTTAATCTAGAATCCGTAACGGAATCTCCGTTATCAGCCAGATCTGGTCTGAATCTTACCATTTCTGGGTCATCTCACAATATCTCGTACTTGGTGTAGCATTACACGTCAATACATGAGATCGAAATCATAATAACACAAGTACATCATAATCTAACCCATCCCGTTCATTCTACTTAGTTATATAACATCACAAATCTCTGATATACATATATTCCCTCAACAACACAGGAATCAACTAACAGTATACCAGACCCCACAATAATAGCATATCACCAAGCGGGTGCGGTCTCACCACCGCGGGTGCGGTCTTGTTAGCACCGCGGGTGCGGTCTTGCTTCGCACAAATTCACCAACTTTCTGTCAATGCACCGCGGGTGCGGTCCTTCCTGTTCCGCGGGTGCGGTGTGGCTTCGGCCTAGCTTCCCAATTCTGCCTTAAATGTCATGCATTCTTACCTTTACAAGTCTAACATCAATGCCAGTTGATAATTCTCGAGCCTTACATACAGTGACAATAAGTAATAATAATTAGTGCTAACATCCAGCACTAAAGCTGTACCAAAGTCTTCTAATATCTGGCTAATACATTCTGACTGCCTGTCAATCTGTGAAAAAATCTAAGAGAGAGTTCATGATATACTTTATCACGAATACAACTCAAACAAAATCACAATCTGACATAATCTACTGTGGCATTATGATCTTTCTGACCACTTCTCTGACATCGATCTGTGTCATTTGGTCATGTTTGTACGTTATCTTGTACAAACTAATAGAGTATAGATTGAACAATCTATCAACCACACTCATATTATATCACAATCTGTAGAAAATGGCGGTAATTTCATTACGAAAGCTATAGAAATGTACTCCCATTTCTATTTAGAACTTCACAATTCTGTAATAAATCTTCTGATTTCTATCTTTCTATCTTTTCTGTTAGCGATTTAGACATATCAGTATAATTTCTGCCAACATTTCAGTACAAATTCTGTCATAGCTGATTTAATCTGTCTATATCACGACTATCTGTTCGAATACAATATATTCTCAATCATCAAACGGAAAACTGAATCCACCATGGTGCAATTCTGACCTTATCTGTGATTTCAGATTCGAACTATTTGATTCAAACAAATCAGTTCATAACATAAATGAGAGATAATATACCTACCTGGTATTAGGCTCTGACTATCGATATCAAATTCTGTTGTACAATTCTGACACATTCTGATATCACAAGATAATCAATCTCATACAAAACACAGAATCACATATCTGTTATTCGGCTCTGATTATAACAATCAAGTTCTGAAAATTCTGATCACATTTCTGAATTACTGTACCTCTCGAATTCAGCTCTGATTCGGTTGAAACTGTATATACTCTCACCGGTTCACACTAATCTGTAGCATATACGGATTCAATACACAGTAATATCAAATCAGAGACGAAATATCAATATCCTATACAGATCTAGTGAGTTCAGTGAACTCATAAAACAATGATTTCTGGTAAACATCTTCATGTCATTCTGATCAACTGTTATATCTCATCTGCAAATACAACATGCTCCCCAAAACAATATAAGATGTCTCAAATACTGATTTAGAACAATAACAATACACCAGCAGATACAAACAACAGTTGAATGAGATAATCTGTCAAATCAGACACCATAAATTTCTGACATTTCTGATATTTCTGATCTCCATATCTTTCAGTCACTGATCATAACCGCAACTGTGTCAAAGTCAATCTGTATACTAATTTCAGATATCGCACTCTCTGAATACAATCGGTTTCAAGCGGAATTCTTATCTGAATAGTTTCTGTATACAATAATTATAATTCTCAGAATATTCAATACAATCTTCAAATATTCGATTCAATCAATCAGATGTCTCAAATATATCAAAATCTCATAGATACAATGAGCATAGAGTCATCAGAACATCTCTGACTATACTGACACATGCCAAAGAGAAACACTAAATCAAATGTAACTCCTGGTCGGTACTCTTCTACTGATCTTTCAATTCATTCTATATCATTCTGTACACTCAATATCATTCTGTACTGAATTCTAAAACAACAATCAGTATCTGATCTGAATTCAATTCTGAAATCTATCTTTCTGAATCTTATCTAGCAATATCAGCCAACTCATACATCATAGGCAAATCGGCCAACGCTAGGCTCGATTTCAGTATATCTACTGAATACATAAGGATACCATCTGTTCCTTTCTGTAAAAATCGAGTCATAGACAATCTAATTATCACAGGAATTCTAAATCTATAATCCTCACAGTGAAGTCTCTACTCATCAGCCATATCGGGTCTGAATCTTATACTCTCCTGATTGGAATCTATAATAGTTCTGTACTTGTTCAGCATATATATATCAATAATGCGTTGTGACACCCTAACCCGTAACAAAAAAATATACAGCGGAATTTAAAATTTTCTTACACTGGAAGGAGTTTCAAAATACATTTCATAAAATGTTTAAAATATAATACATGATCATTCAAATGATATACAAAATACCAAACAATCATTTCTATGATCATGTCCCCAACAATACTTGCAAAAACATCATCCTTCCAATCTTCGTATGCATATGACCTCTGACCACAGTCAACGTCCTGGTCCGTCGCTCTTCTCTGCATCACATGAAAATAACTGAAATGAGTATAAAAACTCAGCAAGTGGAACTCTACATAGCAATGATATATAGTAAACTCTGTAAAACATGACTTTGAAATCATAAATACCATCAACTCTGAAACATGAATACGGTAGCAATAACTGTAGCAATAACATAGCAATAGATAGCAGTACGATGGTATTTCTCTTTTCTCTGGTTGGATTGATATCAATAGTATCTCTGACTGTGGTGCTCGTATCCCAAATCGATATAAACCGATAACTCTGAGGGATATAAGCCTATGGGCGTTGATCAACTAATTGCATGCAATTCTCTGACTATGTTTCTATCAATCCAATAAAACATTTGAACTTTCTATAGCATTTAAACCATCACTTTGTAAACTCTTTCTTTTCTCTTGTATTCTCTTTTTCAATAAATGAGACATACAATGCCTCCAATAGATATACAATCGAATCAATACATAACTATGGATCAAATGAAGGGAATAACACTTTGAAATCATTATAACACCATACATATATAATCATGTGAGCAAAGGGATGAAATTCCACTTACAAACCAATAGAACACCTCCAAACTATACTCTTGGTACACCACCTACAACAATAATCCATAAATAACACCAACATCAACTCTATAATCCAATAATTAAGCCAAAACAACACTCCCAAATCATCTCTTTCCCAAAACAAGAGAAAACACTACCAAAAACTTACCTTAGCTTCCTCACACCACGTAGAAGCTCGATCTCAACTCGGAAATCAAAACAAATCCAAGAATCAAAGGTAGGAAATGAAATGAAATGAAGGAAACCCTTGTTTCTAGAGAGGAAAAAACGAGAATGAAGGAAAGGTAAGGTGAAAAGTGAAGTCAACTCAACCAAAAAGCAACTTAAAGCTTCGCCCATACCTCAATAATGCATGACCGCGGGTGCGCTACAACAAGCACCGTGGGTGTGCTAAGCTCTCGGCCACCAAAATAAAATCCATGCATGATGACCGCGGGTGCGGCGCTGCAAATACCGCGGGTGCGGTCTCACCGAGGGTGCGGTCCTTACACTGCCGCGGGTGCGGTGAAGCCACGGCCAAACTCCCGAAATCCAATAAATGAGACCGCGGGTGCAGTCCCTACAATGAGTGCGGGTGCGGTATCATCTCGGCCAAGAAACAAACCAAAGCAACTAAAATCGATCCGAAACACTGAAACAACGCAACCACCAACAACTAACACATCAACCAAGCCACAAACAATAATACCAACTAAACTATAACCCATAACACAACTCTAATCATCTAAATCATAAAACCCAATAAACATACAAAAACTTAAACCGTACCTTACATCGGGCTCGGTTATTACAATCTCCCCTCCTTAGAGGAATTTCGTCCTCGAAATTGACGTCACTGCACGAACAACTCAGGATACTTCTCACTCATCTCATCCTCTGGTTCCCACGTAGCCTCCTCGATCAAATGGTTCCTCCAAAGGACTTTAACGATGCCAATCTCTTTGTTCCTCAAAACTCTAACTCTGCGATCCAAAATCTGGACCGGGATCTCTTGGTACGTCAAATTCGGCGTCAAGTCCAATGGCTCGTGGCGAAGAACATGGGAAGGATTCGCAATATATTTTTCCTGAGCATTGATACATGAAAAACATTGTGAACTCTGTCAAGATCTGGCGGTAAGGCTAATCTGTAGGCTCGATCACCAACTCTGTCCAATATATCAAATGGACCAATAAACCTCGGACTCAACTTGCCCTTCTTGCCAAATCTCATCACACCCTTGAGAGGTGCTATCTTCAGAAACACGTGATCGCCAACCTCAAACTGCAAAGGTCTACGATGAACATCTGCATAGCTCTTCTGTCTCGACTGAGCGGTCTTCATCCTCTCACGAATCACAGCAACAACATCAGCAGTCTGTTGGACCAACTCTGGACCCAACATCTTCCTCTCACCAACCTCATCCCAATACAAGGGAGATCTACACTTCCTGCCACAAAGAGCCTCATAGGGTGCCATCCCAATCGTCGCCTGGTAACTGTTGTTGTACGTGAACTCGACCAAAGGCAACTTAGAATCCCAGCTACAAGAATAATCAATAGTACAAGCTCTGAGCATATCCTCTAGAATCTGAATGACTCTCTCTAACTGACCGTCGCTCTGAGGGTGATATGCTGTACTGAAAGCTAACCGCGAACCCATAGCTCTGTGCAAACTCTTCCAAAACTCTGAGGTAAATCTAGGGTCACGATCAGACACAATTGACACAGGGACACCGTGAAGTCTAACAATCTCTGCTACGTACTCCTCAGCATACTGGTTCATAGAGTACGTCGTCTTGACTGGTAGAAAGTGCACTGACTTGGTCAATCGATCAACGATAACCCAAATGGAATTAGAACCTCTCTGCGTCCTGGGAAGACCAGTCACGAAGTCCATCGTAATATGCTCCCACTTTCACTGAGGAATCGACAATGACAACAATGTCCCAGCAGGTCTCCGATGCTCAATCTTCACCTGCTGACAAGTAAGGCACTGAGAAATAAACAAAGCAATATCTTTCTTCATACCTGGCCACCAGTAGAGTCTACAAAGATCCTGATACATCTTCGTGCTGCCTGGATGTATCGAATATGGCGCGGTATGAGCCTCTGCCAAGATATCTCGCCGAATATCATCGCCAATAGGAACACAAATACGGCCTCTGAAGGTCACCAAACCGTCACCATTCGAAACAAACTCTGAGTTCCCTCTATCCTCTGCTCTAGCTCTCAACTCTGACAACTGAACATCAACAATCTGCTCTCTACGGATCCTGTCCGTCAAAGTAGCCCGAATGACTAACGCTGAAAGGCAAGCAATGGTTCCCGGAACTACCAAAGAAATATCCTCTCGCTGCAAATCCATCAACAACGGCCTCTGAATCAAAGAACTCAAAGAAGAACTCGACTTCCGGCTCAAAGCATCGGCCACAACATTCACTTTCCCTGGGTGGTAACTAATCGTCACATCATAATCTTTGACAAGCTCTAACCACCTCCTCTGTCGCATATTGAGCTCTTTCTGCGAAAACAGATACTTCAAACTCTTGTAGTCTGTGAAGATCTCACACTTTTCGCCATACAAGTAATGTCTCCAGATCTTCAGGGCGAAAACCACAGCTGCTAGCTCCAAATCGTGCGTCGGATAATTCTTCTCATAGTCTTTCAACTGGCGAGAAGCATAGGCAATAACCTTACCTCGCTGCATCAGCACTGCACCAAGGCCTCTCTTCGACGCATCGGTATAGACAACAAAATCCTCAGAACCACTAGGCAATGAAAGAACAGGAGCTGTCGTCAACTTATCCTTCAACTCTTGAAATGCACTCTGGCAATCAATAGACCACTCGAACTTCACAGTCTTCCTCGTCAGATTGGACAATGGCAGGGCAATCTTGGAAAAATCTGAAATGAAACGACGATACTAACCCGCCAAACCAAGGAAACTGCGTACCTCTGAGACAGTAGAAGGAATAGGCCACTTCTGAATTGCCTCTATCTTCAATGGATCAACAGCAATACCATCCTTCGAAACGACATGGCCTAGAAAAGAAATCTGATCCAACCAAAACTCACACTTCTTCAACTTGGCGAACAATCTCTTCTCCCTCAACAACTGAAGAACAACTCTGAGATGCTCTGAATGAAGCTCTCTGGTCTTGGAATAGAACAAGATATCATCGATAAAGACAATGACAAAGCTATCCAGATAAGGCTTGAACACACGGTTCATCAAATCCATGAAGACCGAAGGGGCATTGGTCAAACCAAAAGACATAACCAGAAACTCAAAATGACCGTACCTGGTCCGGAACGCTGTCTTAGGGATATCGGACTCCCTAACCTTCAACTGATAGTAACCAGACCGAAGATCAATCTTCGAGAATACAGTAGCACCATGGAACTGATCGAACAAATCATCTATCCGTGGCAACGGATACTTATTCTTGACAGTCACTTTGTTGAGCTCTCTGTAGTTGATACACAGACGCAAAGAACCATCCTTCTTCTTGACAAAAAGGACTGGAGCTCCCCAAGGCGAAGAACTCGGTCGAATGAAACCCTTGTCCACTAGATCCTGCAATTGCGCCTTCAACTCCTTCATCTCGGTAGGGGCCATCCTGTACGGAGCCTTAGAAATAGGAACCGTACCTGGAGCTAAATCAATGACGAACTCAACATCTCTGTCCGGCGGCAAACCCGGAACATCATCCTCAAACACATCGGCAAACTCCCTCACAACATCAATATCATCAACATTCAACTTAATCAGTCTATCCACATCCACAATAGAAGCCAGAAACCCATCGCAACCTCTACATAGAAATCTCTCAGCCTCATGACAAGAAATAAAAGGAAGGATCAGCGAAGTACCTGTGCTGGCGAGAACTCCTCCCTGGCCATCATCTGCAAAAGCTACGGTCTTAGCAACACAATCGATAACCGCACGGTAAATCGAAAGCCAATCCATGCCAAGAATAACATCAAAGGCAACCATAGGAATAACAATCAAGTCAGCGAAGACAACTCGCTCCTCAATACGAACAGGGCACGCAAACACAATCGATGTCGGGCACAACACGTCTCCCGAAGGCAAAACAACACAAAGCTGGAGGGGAAGAACAGAAGGAACTATACCCAAAGATCTCAAAAACAATTCAGACATAAAAGAATGAGTAGCACCAGTATCTATCAAAGTCGTAGCTACTCTGCTTGAAATCAAAATAATACTAGAGATCAATGAAGAATCATGATTAATACCTTCCTTAGTCATCGCAAAGATACGACCCTGCACCTTCCCTTGGCTCGCTCCCTTAGGACAATCTCTAGCAATGTGGCCTGCAGTGCCACAACGGTAACAAGAATGAGTGCCAAATCTACACTCTCCTCGATGATGCTTGCCACACTTCGGACACAGTGGCTTCTCGGGATCAACTGGAACTGGCGGTGGTCTAGGACTCGGCTCTAACTTGCCTTTCCCTTTGAAACGATCTCTGACCCTCTGATTCGAGCCCTGGCCTCTCTGAACAACAGCTTGGTGCCTCTCCTGCCTCTCTCTGGTGATATCCTTCTCATCCTGCTCGGCCAACAATGCCTTGGACACAATCTCCTTGAAAGTCACAGCCTTGGACATGTTGATATCCCTTCGAATCTCCGCTCTAAGGCCTCGAATGAAATGAGCACCTTTATCCTTGTCGTTAGAAGCAACATACGGAGCAAAGAGACAACCCTCCTCGAACTTCAGAATATACTCGTCGACGTTCATGCTCCCCTGACGAAGCTCCAAGAATTCCGTAACCTTCCTCGCTCTAAGTGCGTCGGGGAAATACTTGTCGTAGAACAAATCTGTAAACTCTGACCACTTCAATGTCGAGACATCAACTCCAACCTTGGTCGCATTCCACCATATGCAAGCAGCTTTAACCAACATGAATACAGCACAGCTGATACGGTCTCTGTCCTCGAAATGGAGATGATCGAAGATCGCCTCTAAAGCCTTGACCCACTCTACAGCAACTAAAGGATCGCTGCTCCCTGAAAATTCTGGCGGATCCATCCTCTTGAAAGCAGAAAATATGGCATCAGTGCCAACTGCCTGAGCTACTAGAACTCTACCCTGACCTCTACCCTGTCCTGATCCTTGCATTCAAAGCAACTGCTGAATCTGCTCGCTATGGACTTTAGCCTGCTCCTTAAGCAACTTGCCGAACTCATCGACAACTCTAGAGGAAGAACTATCCTCACCCTCTACTGCTTTCATCTTAGGTGGCATACTCTACAATTGTTCACAAGACACCAATCAATGGATATCAATGAATAAATAGATGCAAAGAAAACATACCCGGACGGTTGAAAGTAGACGAAGTCATATGCATTGGTCCGAAGAACCGGTGCTCTGATACCACTAAATGTGACACCCTAACCCGTAACAAAAAAATATACAGCGGAATTTAAAATTTTCTTACATTGGAAGGAGTTTCAAAATACATTTCATAAAATGTTTAAAATATAATACATGATCATTTAAATGATATACAAAATACAAAACAATCATTTTTATGATCATGTCCCCAAAAATACTTGCAAAAACATCATCCTTCCAATCTTAGTATGCATATGACCTCTGACCACAGTCAACGTCCTGGTCCGTCGCTCTTATCTGCATCACATGAAAATAACTGAAATGAGTATAAAAACTCAGCAAGTGGAACTCTACGTAGCAATGATATATAGTAAACTCTGTAAAACATGACTTTGAAATCATAAATACCATCAACTCTGAAACATGAATACGGTAGCAATAACTGTAGCAATAACATAGCAATAGATAGCAGTACGATGGTATTTCTCTTTTCTCTGGTTGGATTGATATCAATAGTATCTCTGACTGTGGTGCTCGTATCCCAAATCGATATAAACCGATAACTCTGAGGGATATAAGCCTATGGGCGTTGATCAACTAATTGCATGCAATTCTCTGACTATGTTTCTATCAATCCAATAAAACATTTGAACTTTCTATAGCATTTAAACCATCACTTTGTAAACTCTTTCTTTTCTCTTGTATTCCCTTTTTCAATAAATGAGACATACAATGCCTCCAATAGATATACAATCGAATCAATACATAACTATGGATCAAATGAAGGGAATAACACTTTGAAATCATTATAACACCATACATATATAATCATGTGAGCAAAGGGATGAAATTCCACTTACAAACCAATAGAACACCTCCAAACTATACTCTTGGTACACCATCTACAACAATAATCCATAAATAACACCAACATCAACTCTATAATCCAATAATTAAGCCAAAACAACACTCCCAAATCATCTCTTTCCCAAAACAAGAGAAAACACTACCAAAAACTTACCTTAGCTTCCTCTCACCACGTAGAAGCTCGATCTCAACTCGGAAATCAAAACAAATCCAAGAATCAAAGGTAGGAAATGAAATGAAATGAAGGAAACCCTTGTTTCTAGAGAGGAAAAAACGAGAATGAAGGAAAGGTAAGGTGAAAAGTGAAGTCAACTCAACCAAAAAGCAACTTAAAGCTTCGCCCATACCTCAATAATGCATGACCGCGGGTGCGCTACAACAAGCACCGCGGGTGCGCTTAGCTCTCGGCCACCAAAATAAAATCCATGCACGATGACCGCGGGTGCGGCGCTGCAAATACTGTGGGTGCGGTCTCACCGAGGGTGCGGTCCTTACACTGCCGCGGGTGCGGTGAAGCCACGGCCAAACTCCCAAAATCCAATAAATGAGACCGCGGGTGCAGTCCCTACAATGAGTGCGGGTGCGGTATCCTCTCGGCCAAGAAACAAACCAAAGAACCTAAAATCGATCTGAAACACTGAAACAACGCAACCACCAACAACTAACACATCAACCAAGCCACAAACAATAATACCAACTAAACTATAACCCATAACACAACTCTAATCATCTAAATCATAAAACCCAATAAACATACAAAAACTTAAACCGTACCGTACACCGGGCTCGGCTATTACATGCGTTCCAATCAGAAAACACAAGTACATCATAATCTATCTCTATTTCATTCTCATCTTACTGTAGTATACAATATATACAGAAATCTCTGATATCAACATTTCCTCAACAAGTAAGGACATCAATACTACAGTACATACAAACCCAACAGATATAGCATATTTCCATGTAACTCAGTCAAAGATATTCTTAACAAATGCATTAGTATATATCAATACATATGCAATAGAATCATAAAGAGTAGTACCTGCTGTGAATTCTGGATCTGTGTTTTCAATTGAACTCTGTTCTCTACAATCTTCGGGAACGCTTTTGGGGACAAACTTTAGCAAAGTGTCCCGGCTGTCCACAAATATTGCAACTACCAGTCACTCCCAGGCATTGCTCGGTGGGATGTCTCCCTCCGCAACTCCTGCAATACACTCCAGTATAACTCGGGATAGAACAACTGGAGCTAGAGGAACCACTTTCCAACTTCTTGAATGGCTTCTTTCGAGCTTTCAGCAAATCTTCCTTCCCACTCATACTGCCGTGATCATGTCGAAGAGGGGATTGCTGTGTCTGGGGTTGCTTCACACACAACCTTGTCAATTGTCTAATCAGACTCGCCTCAGCTCTCTTTGCTCTACTCAAGATATCAGCAAAATGGTAAGGTCGCTGCAAACTCATAAATGCAACTACCTCCGAATTCAACCCTCTGATGAACCGATTCACTATTTCTTCATCATTTCCAGCTATCTGAGGAGCAAAATGCAGTAAAGTAGAGAATTTGGTGATATATTCATCAATATTCAATTGACCTTGGCTCAAATTCTCAAACTCTGTTTTCTTGTCCTCTCGGTACGAAGCTGAGAAAATCGTCGATAAAATTCAGTCTTGAAGACTTCCCAAGTGATCACAGTACCACGTTGTGCTAATACTCCTTTGATTGTAACCCACTAATTTCTGGCAGTCTCTCGTAACTGGTGAAATACCAATTTAACTCTCTGTTCATCTGTACAATCTAGTAGATCAAATAGTATTTCTATGTCATCAACCCAGTTCTGACAATCTTCAGATGTCTCGGTACCACTCAGAATCGGCGGCTGTAATAACTGAAGTTCGGCCAACTTTACTTCCATCCGAGTTTCTGATGCATCTATCTGTTCAGAAGAAGTGCTACCCCTTTCTGGAATTCTCCGAGGTGGTATATCTGAATATCAAACAAATCAATATACAATCTATATAAACTGTCTCAGCCCTCCTCTGATCATATACCTCTGATCCAAACTCGGCTCTGATTCAGTCTTGGTAATTACATGCTGTAGTCAACTCAGATAACAGCAACATGTAGTAAGGAAAGCAATAAATCATGCTAGCACACATCATGCAAGTCAACATTGACATAAATCTCATGCTAGCAATCACATGCAAGGAAGACAATTCAATCTACCCCGCTCATTTTTTTTCTATCTTAGTCTAAAGGATCTATCAACTCTGACTATCTCAGCCTAAAGGATCTATCGCTCTGATACTACCTGTTGTGGGGACCCGGACGCTGATCTTTCTTATTAATCATCTTTGGGATTTAATTATCAATTAAGATAAACAGGGTCTAAAAATTTTTCTTTTTAAAATACAAGTGCGGAAGGTAATGACATCTAAATAATATACATATCTGTATAAACTACAATTCAGTATAAAGATACATCAATCTTTTAACTAATCTAAGGTTCAACTACTAAAGTTCAAGTAATAAAACCTAAATCTATCCAAGTCCGGAATCACCACGGTAAACTCATCTTCTCTCATCATCTTCTCGACCCCGATCTTGTCCCACCTGTTGTCATGCACACATACAAAACGAGACAACAGCCGGATAACTCCGGTGAGAATAAATCCCAGTATAAAACATGGTAAACATGCATATACATAAAGTAACTCATGAAATATTCTATCATGAATAAACTTAAAAATAATTGATTTCATACTCTATGAAATCAAAGCAAAATAAGCATGCATCTCAAATCAGCTAAACATGCAATTCAAATCAATTCATATTAACAAGCTATCATGACTGAAAGCAATAACAATGGGTTTCATAGTCTATGAAACCACATTTCTAACCACATGCAATTCTAGTCAAATCATGTCTAGACTCGACTCAACTATAACTCTAGGGATCCCGGTGTGAATAAGACGTCAATGGCTGTCACCTACCCTCCAACTCGGGGTGACTGTACGTCTTATTCCTAGACTTCGGTCTGAGCTGTATCGAATAATCTACAATAAGACAATGTCTGCTCCTATGTAACGATACACCGAACGTCTAGAAGTCTGACTGTTTCTGTCAAACTTTCCTATCTCAAATGCAATGCATATAAATCTATAAACAAAGCATTAACATATCAGCATATAAACAAAGATATTCATATCAGAATATAACAATAATCTAGTATGTGATTTTATTGGGAAACTCAAATAGGATCTTATTTGAGTTATGTCTTCCCGTATATCACATGAATTATACCTTTGTCGTCCCTGTCTGACGAAGACGATGCCCTGTAATCAACTCTGTCCATATCAAATCTGAAATGACAATATCGAATACATAGTATCAATGAATAACTCAATTCACCATCTGTTCTGATCAATACTCAACTCAGTACATAATCTGATCAATATCTGAACAAAATACAATCTGATTTATATCAACGATATTGTAATACAATCGAAATCAAATCTGAATCTGAACAATCTAATTTAACTGATGTTTCACGGCATAACGATACTGTCTCGATAACCCCGTCAGTCTAAACATCACAGATATAATATCAGAATTCGTAATCAATAACAATACCAGTCATAATCTCAATAACAATACAATTCTGATATGAAATCTCAGTCAAATCGACTCCAAAAATCATAACAAATACAGAAACGGTCTATTCTTTAATCTGACTTCAATTCTATAATGTCTACGGTAATAGAAACACCATATCTGAATCATATTCAATTCTGACAATATCATAAATTCAAATCGTGTCTAAACTTACAAAACTTACGTCCAGTTGTAGCATGTGTTGATAGGAACACAGTACTGAAGTCGGATTTAAAATCGAACGGACGGATTTGGCACGATCAAGAATGAAAAATATACAGAAGCTAAGCTTTTCCCGGAAGCTTATATATATATATATATATATATATATATATATATATATATATATATATATATATATATATATATATATATACTTTGCATGCATGTGAAGCAGCGTGGCCTCCTCTCAAATTTTTGCCCAATTCTCTCAAAATTACGAAAATGCCATTGCCATCCAATAATTACGAAAATGCCATTGCCATCCAATAACTTAAATCAAGTATTTTATTTTCAGGGTCTCACAAAATGATAACATCTCGGCCTTACAATTTACGGTGCACATGCGCGAGGACTTCTCCTTACATCTCATATCAAATCTTCTTGCGGCTTTCCTGGTCCAATCTGTTCCGTCTATAATCATATCGATTATCACCAATAGATTATAATAATCATCGTCAAATCATTTCGGATTACATGATAAATTTCTGGGGCCTTACAGTTGGGTACTATCAGACTTGAGTTCTGACATTCTTGTTATCAAGGAGTTGATAAATAAGAATGGAGCAATTGAGGTATGCTCATATAAGGACATGTTTAGTCCGAATCACATGGAGATATGAACCCACGGCTAGTTGTATCAATGAACCATTGAGGGCCACACAAGTGCTAGCTTTCTAGATCCCGTTGAGAAGAAAAATAGTTCAATGTGTTGAACGGCTTATAAAGGAGTTTATAAGCGTAAGGAAAATTAGAAGTATGACTTCTATAAAGGAGAAAATAGTTCAATGTGTTGAACGGCTTATAAATGAGTTTATAAGCGTAAAGAAAAATAGAAGTATGACTTCTATGAGAGAAATGTAAATTTTAATTTATGGAAGTGTTCCTAAATAAAAAGTTGGTCAAACAAACAATGTATTTGAAAATTGTGATTTTCATAAACATTATTATGGACTAAATTAAATTAATTCAAGTGTTGAACTAATTAAACACTAGTGGGCCTAGTAGAGTCCAAATAATTAAATTAATTCAAGTGTTGAATTAATTAAACAATATTGAGACTTGTAGAGCCCAATTAAAAAAAATTATTAGACTAGTGGGCTTGAGTAAAATCAAGCAATGGTTAAATGGTCTCAAATGTGTTTGGGACATTTAAATAAAAGTTCATGGGCTTTGTAATTGTTACAAACCCAAATAGAAAGGCATGCAAGGGAGGTGAAAGGTTGGGAGACAACTTTTTGTATAACCAAAGTTTGGCATGCAACTTTTTTATTTTAACTTTTCCCACAACCAAAAAAATGTCTCTCCTTCTCTCCTAGCATGAATAGTTGCCGAAAATACTATTCATCCTCTCCAATTCTTTTGTTCTTCAATTGTTGAAGAAACACTACACTTCTCAAAGAAAAATGCTCTAATTTTTCTAGTGTAAAATTAGAGTGGTTCTACCTAGTTGGTGGTGGGCCTAATTTGAAGGAAAGATTCAAGAACAAGGAGAGCTTGTAGATAGTTTCTACCATTGAAGAGCTAAGGTGTTTACACCTTAGTTGGAGCCATACATCAATCCTTGTGATTGATAGGTACATTTCTTAACACACTATGAATGTCATTTTGTGTTTTATTGTATTTGCTACACACTTTCACTAGGTGGCCAAAATTTCTTGATGAAAATTAAAATTTTTAAACTTCTGTTGCGCTTCCGGTCACCGTAACCGATCCCCTTTCAAGTGGTATCCGAGCTATGGTTACGATTTTGTGTAGCAATTACAAGATATTATGTTGAGATTGATTTCTAACCGCATGAGAACAAAAATTTGCAACGAATTCAAGGCCGGATTGGGGCGAGTTTTGGGCAGCAAGGGCAGCCAAGGGGCTGCCCGAACAGCCCCAACATTTTTTAAATAAAAAAAAATTTTGGTAAGTTGGCCGGAATCCGGCGACGGCGATGACGACTAGGGTTTTCAAAAGGTGTTTTGAAATATCCAAGTGTCATGGGCCTTGAGTTGTTGGGCCATTGGATGTCTAACATATTTGTGAATTTTAAATGTGCCAAAACGTTTTTGGTGAAAAATGAATTTTTGGGCCCTTAAGTTTAAAATTACAAAAGTTGCAAACATTTTCTCATGAAATAAATATTTTAAGTTGGACTTTAAATATTTATAGTAAATGGTGATTTACAAGAAATTCGGTTATAAATAAATTAATTTGAAAGTAAACAAAGGTGTTTGTATACTTTGTTAATTTAGTTTATAATCGTGGCGGTTAGTGATTGGATCAAGATATATAATATTGGATAAATTAATTATTGTGATAATTAATTGATGGTGTATGATATGTGATATTATGCATGAAGGATGATCAAAAGCCCAAGCCCAATTTGCTAGGTGTATGCTAGGATATTTTGTGTTGAATTATTGTAATAATTATCAATTTATAAAGTGGGCTTGGTTTATGGCGCGTTCCCACTCCCATGAGATGTATCCCTATTTGTCATGGATATTTATTTGTAAATATTAGTATAGTGGATGATCAAGATTGGAAGATGGTGGCCATGATGATTATGAAGATCGAAGACATGTAAATATTGGAAGCTTATGTAATAGTTGCATTTGCATCCGGTGCATTTCCCTAGGATTGGACCTAGGCCCGTGTTTAGCTCACACGGTCCGTTAGTATTGGGGCGATTGATCATCCTTGTTTGTTTACTGTTTATAATATATGCATTATATGTTATAAATAATGAGTATGTGCATTATTATTATGATAATAACAAAGTAGCATGAATCCGGCAAACATACGATCAAACATGGCGAACTTTTAAATAAAATTAATGATGAGACCTTTCAAAATTAAAAACCCTCATTTTGAATAAGATTCAAAATTAATATCAAGCCCGAAAAGGGGAATTATAAATTTGTTTATAATTTCCATATCTTCCACCGACAATGGGTGCATGATGAACGCTACTCGTACTCAGGGCTCGGCTCATATTATTGGGGAAGCTTTGGGTGCCGGAAAGCTGTGACATCCATTGACATGGTGATGTGAACTACGTGGAACTCCCATGATTTCGGCTCATATTATTGGGGGAACTCATGGCGACCGTCCATTAAGGTTCAACATCGATGGGTAAGGTTTGACACGTGAAGATGAACGACGTCATATTATTGGGTCCTAATCATACGTGAGACAAAAGTTTACGTAGAGGGTTGCATTGTGATGCAATTGGAAACTACCTTTTAGGAATTGTGATTGGCTGATATTATTCGGGATCATAATTCGCTAATTGGACCTTACGTACCTACTGAGGAAAGGAATTTCCCGTTTTCACTAGAGGGTAGTGAAAGATGTCAAAACAGTGGGAGCAAATATTTATGAAGTAAAAGTCCAAACTTCATATCTTACTAAATATTTTAAAATAGTCATCAACATTTATCTGTTTTTACTTTTCAGTACAAATTGACTGTGTCTTAGATTCGCAATACGATATTCGTAATACTCGACAAACACATATTAACTGGACCTAACTACCTCACTTGGCTAAGAAACTAGAAAATCGTCTTGAATTCGGAAAGGGTAGCATATACACTGACTGAGTCGCCCCCTGTTGAGGCTCCGACTGACTGCACTCCTGAGGAATTGCAGGCTTACAAAGAATGGTGTGACCATGACTTGATAGCCAGGTGTTATATGCTGACTTCTATGAATGATGAGCTGCAGAGGCGTTTTGAGGATGCAAAGAGTTCTGCTGACATTCATTTGCATCTCAAGGAGCTCTTTGGTGAGCAAACACGGCCTCTTAGGCATGCTACCGTCAAGGAGCTAATCACTTTGCGCATGCGAGATGGGGCCTCGGTCCATGAGCATGGCCTGAAGTTGATTGGGCTCGTGGACAAGATCGTTGGCATGGATCTGATCTTGCCTTCAGAGTTGACCACCGACGTGTTGCTGTTATTGCTGCCTAGCTCATTTGATCCTTTTGTGGTGAATTTCAACATGAACAAGCTAGAGCCAACCCTTGAGGAGTTGGTGAATATGCTTGTTACGTTTGAATCAACCATCAAGAAAGAGAAGTTGGTTCTTTATGTGGGTTCTTCATCTGGTACGAAGATTGATCCACATGGGAATGGAAAGAAGCGTTCTTTCCAACGTCCAAAGAAGAATGTGCCCTTGTTGAGGCAATCTCCGAATCCCGTTGTGGTAGACACACCAGTTAAGGCTGACAAGACTAGTGATGTTTGTCATCACTGCAAGAAGCCTGGACATTGGAGGCGAAATTGCAAGGAATATCTGGCCCAGAAGAGTTCTTGAAACGGTATGTTCTAAATTGAAGTAAACATTTCAATTAACTCTACTTCTTGGGATTAGATACCGGTTGTGACTCACATCTCTGTACTGAGTTACAGGTGATGGGAAGAAGTAGGAAGCTTAAAGAAGGTGTGACCTTCTAGAGGATGGGCAATGGGGCAATAGTTGCTGCCAAGGATGTTTTGTTTGTACTGGATTTGGTGAAAAACATTGTTTCCATTTCTATGCTGATAAAAATGGATATTCTTGTTTATTTTGCAAAGGTTTTTGCAACATTTACATAAATGAATGTTTGATTGGTACTGGTGAACTTTAAAACGATCTCTATAACTTAAAATTGAAAGATATTCCATTAAATATCCATTCAAAGGCAGACACCATATGAGATATGGATGGGTAAGCCTCCCAAATATTCTTATCTTAGAATATGGGGAGCCCTGCTTATGTGAAGCAGGTAGTGGGAGATAAATTGGATAGTTGATCCATTTTATGTTACTTTGTGGGATATCCAAAGAATTCGGGTGGATACTACTTCTATCATCCCCAAGAATCAAAGGTGTTTGTTTCTAGGAATGCAACCTTTTAGGAAAAGAAATTTCTATTAGATAGAAAAAGGGAGATGATAGAACTCAAAGAGGTTCGAGAGACACCCACTGTGGGGACCCGGACGCTAATCATCTTCTTAATCATCGTTGGGATTTAATTATCAATTAAGATAAAACAGGGTCTAAAAATTTTTCTTTTTAAAGTACAAGTGCGGAAGGTAATGGCATCTAAATAATATACATATCTGTATATAACTACAATTCAGTAGAAAAGTACAATACTGTACAACCTAAGTCTAAGGTTCAATTACTAAATTCAAGTAATAAACCAAGTCTATCCAAGTCCGGAATCACCACGCTATCTAGTCCAGCATCTTTCTCATCTTGACCCCGATCCTTCCCCACCTGTTGTCATGCACACATACAAAACAAGACAACAGCCGGATAACTCCGGTGAGAATAAATCCCAGTATAAAACATGGTAAGCATGTATATAATTAAACTAATTCATAAAACATGCCGTCATGTAGAAACACAATATATCTCATAATCTATGAATTTAAGCATGCAACTCAAATCAGATAAACATGCATATAAACAATCTAAATCATAAAAACATGCTAGCACAACTGAAAGCAATAACGATGGGTCCCATGATCTAGGAGCCACATCCATGTAGGCATGCAGTCCTAATCAGATCATATCTAGACTCGACTCAATCTATAACTCTAGGGATCCCGGGGTGAATAAGACGTCACTGCCTGTTACCTACTCAACCGATCGTGGTAACCGTACGTCTTATTCCTAGACTTCGGTCCGAGCTGTATCAACGGCTGGCAATAGGAGTAATACCTGCTCCTAAGTTGAGATACACCGAACGTCTAGAAGTCTGACAATGACTGTCAAAACTTTCCTATCTTAAATGAAATGAATAACAATCTGTAAACAAAGCATAATCATATTCATAACTGAATATCACTTACATGCTTGAATACAATTCTATAATCAAAGCATAAACATAATAAAATGTAGACAACAGTCTAGTATGTGATTTTGTTGGGAAACTCAAATGAGATTTCATTTGAGTTGGGACTTCCCGAATATCACATGCATTATACCTTTGTCGTCCCGGTCTGACGAAGATGATGATCTGTATTCAACTCTGTCCATATCAATCTGAAAAGACGATATCGAATACGATGTATCAGTAAATAACTCAATTCACAATCTGTTCTGATCAATACTCAAATCAGTATACAATCTGATCAATGTCTGAACAAGATACAATCTGAGTCATATCAATAATATCACAATCTAATCGAACTCATATCTGACTCTGATCAATCTAAATCAACTGATGTTTTGACGGCATAACAATACAATCTGAATAACCCCGTCAATCTGAACATCACAAATATAATACTGGAACTCATAATCGGTGTCAATATAACTCATAATCTGAATACTAACACAATTCTGATATAGAATCTCAGTTACTATCTTTCAAAAATCATAACAATTACAGAAACGATCTGTTCTCTAATCTGACTTCAATTCTATAATGTCTACGATAGCAGAAACACCATATCTGATTCGTATTCAATTCTGACAATATCATAAATTCAAATCTTGTCTAAACATAACAAAACTTACGTCCAATTGTAGCTGTCGTCGCTAGGAACACGATACCGAAGTCAGATTCAAAAACAGACGGGCGGATCGTTCACAATTTCCAAATCTGCCCTCGGTTCCTCGATTCTCTCTTTTTCCTTTCTGAATCTGCCCTCGGTCCCTCGCCTTTCAAGCTACACGTTACTCGCTAGGGCGGTCAAAAGTTGCTCGCTAGGGCGAAGAACTCTCGGCCCTCACAAATTATACATGCGCGCTCAGGCGGTGCTTTTCTGCCGCTCGGGCGCGAGATGTTCGGCCTAACATCTTGAGATGTTCGGTTCAACATCTTGGCTTAACATAAACCAACGCCCGGCTTCGTCATTTGAGTTCCTATGACTTCCATTACGTCAATTAATCAACGTCTGATTAAAATGATTAAATCTCGGGCATTACATTTCTTCCCCTCTTAGATCTGAGTTCGTCCTCGAACTCACAAACAATCAATTCAGATATATTAGAAGAAATGTGTACAGAGTTTAAACCAAAACTCAAATATCTGATTCCAGTCTGGAATAAGAATTCACGAAGTATAATGTCATAATACCTCTTAAACTAGTTCTGACAAAAACTATCTCATCATACTGGCTATACAACATCCGTATAAATCAATCTATAGCTTATCACATATCAGTATCATCAGCCGTTAACCAATCTGTTTACCTCAAACAAAGACATAAACAATCTTTGGCTTCAACTACCAATCGTCATCATCCGACGTTGGTTTCTTAAATCTGTCCATTCTGAACTATCTGCATCTTTCTTCGAATTATCTTCAAAAGAAATCTGTAGTACTCATCGTATACTGTCTTGTCTATACTATCTCATTACTCTTCTGATAAGCTGATAGTTATTGTCACACAGTAATACTGAATTATATCAATTAGTGCTAACATCCAGAACTAAAGCTGTACAAAATCTTCCAATCTCTGGATAACACATTCTGACTGCCTGTCAATCTGTGAAACAATCTAAGAGAGAATTCATGATATACTCTATCACGAATACAATTCAAGCAAAATCACAATCTGATATAATCCACTTAAATGTTCTGTTCTATCTGAACATTTCTTTGACATCGATCTATGTCATTTAGTTCTGTTTGTACGTAATCTGGTACAAACCGATAGATATAGATTGAGAAATCTGTCAATCATAATCATATTATATCTCAATCTAAAGGTAATGGCGGTAATTTCATTACGAAAGCCATAGAAATGTACTCCCATTTCTATTCAGAAATATACAAAATCTGTAATTAGTCTGCTGATTGCTATCTTTCTGTCTTTTCTGTGAGCAATTTAGACTTATCAGTACAATTTCTGCCAACCTTTTTGTACAATTTCTGCCATAACTGATCTACTCTGTTTATATCACAACTATCTGTTCGAATATAATACATTCACAAACATCTGAATGAAAACTGAACCCACTACTGTGCAGTTCTGACACTATCTATGAGTTCATATTCGAACTATCCTGTATAAACAATTCAGTTAATAACATAAAATAAAGAAGAAATACCTACCTGGTATTCGGCTCTGACTATAGATATCAATTCTGTTACAAAATTCTGAAACATTCTGATACCACAATAGAATTAATCTGATACAACCACCAAATCACATATCTGTTACTGTAGGCGTTACTCTGTTCTGATTATCTTGTCAAAATACAAGTCTGAATAGTCTGATCACATTTCTGAACTGTTTACACGAATCTGTATCAAACACTGACCCAAACAGCAGTAATATCAAATCAGATTCGAAATAACAAAAACAACCTATACAATCTAGTGAGTTTAAGAAAACTCATAAAACAGCAAGTTCTGGCAATACTGATAATTCTGACTACTGATCAATCTTCACAGCGCCCAGATCAACTGTCATACCTCATCTGCAAATAGAATATGCTTCCAAACAATATAAGATGTCTCAAATACTGATTTAGAACCATAACAATACGCAAACAGATATAGCATAATAAGAGAATAAGAAAATCTGCAAAACTCAGCAATTCTGACTTTTTAACATTCCTGCTAATTCTGATATATCTGTTACCTGTGTCGTTTACAGTCGCTGATTTCTGTCTCAACTGTGCACATAACCCAGTATACAAACTGCAGATGTCACATATTCTGAATACAATCTGTTTCAATTATGATTCATACCTGATTACTGTCTGTATACAATAATCACTGTTCTCTGAATATTCAATAAAATCTTCAAATATTCCATTTAATCAATCAGATGTTGCTAACATATCAAATATCATAGATATAACAAGCATAAAATCATCAGAATATCTCCGAACATAAGAGTTAGCAATCTGTACCCTTCTATTACTCTTCAATATCATTCTGTACTGAATTCTAAGGTATAACCATTACCTGGTATCGATTCAATTCTGAAATCTACCTTTCTGATATCAACACATCTGAAATCTTATCTAGGCAAATATCAGTCACCACATATATCATTGGCGAATCTGCCAATGCTAGGCTCGATTTCAGTGGGTTTACTGAATACATAAGGATGCAATCTGCTCCTTTCTGTACTAATCGAGTCCTATACAATACAGTTATTAAAAGAATTCTGAATCTAGAATCCGTATCGGAAAATCTCCGTTTATCAGCCAGATCTGGTCTGAATCTTACCATTTCTGGGTCAATCTCTACAATATCTCTGTACTTGTGTAGCATTACACGTCAATAATGAGATCGAAATCATATAACACAAGTACATCATAATCTAACCCAATCCCGGTTCATTCTACTGTAGTATATAACATGTCACAGAAATCTCTGATATCAACATATTCCTCAACAACCAAGGAATCAATACTACAGTATACACAGACCCCACAAATATAGCATATCACCATGCTACTCAATCACAGATACTCATTAAAATGCATTAGTACATATCAATACATATGCAATATAATCATAAAAAATAGTACCTGTGACGTGTTCTGAGTCTGTTCTTCTGTCATTACCACCAATGACTCTGCTCCCTAACCTCTTTGGAAGCCTCTCTGGGGACAGACTCTAGCAAAGTGTCCCGGCTGTCTGCAGATATGGCAAGTACCAGTCACTCCCTGGCATTGCTCTGTGGGATGTCTCCCCCCACAAGTTCTGCAATACACCCCAGTATAGCTCGGGCTAGAACTACTGGAACTAGAGGAACCACTTCCTAATTTCTTGAACGGTTTCTTTCGAGCTTTTAGCAACTCTTGCTTTCCACTCGTGCGGCCACGTTCAAATCGGAGAGGGGATTGCTGTGTCTGGGATTGCTTCACGCTCAATCTTCCCAATTGTCTAATCAGACTCGCCTCCGCCCTCCTTGCTTTACTCAAAGCATCAGCAAAATGATAAGGTTGCTGCATGTTCATCAATGCAACTATTTCTGAATTCAATCCTCTGACGAACTGATTCACTACAGCTTCGTCATTTCCAGCCAAATGAGGAGCAAAATGCAGTAGCCTAGAGAATTTCGCAACATATTCCTCAACATTCTGTTGGCCTTGTCTCAAATTCTCAAATTCTGCTCTTTTGTCCTCCCGGTATGAAACTGAGAAAAATCTTTGATAGAATTCAGCTTTGAAGACTTCCCATGTGATCATAATACCACGTAGTTCTAATATGCCTTTGATCATAATCCACCAATTTCTGGCAGTCTCCCGTAACTGATAAACTACCAATTTAACTTTCTGTTCATCGGTGCAATCAAGTAAATCAACCAGTATTTCTATGTCATCCAACCAGTGCTGACAATCTTCCGATGTCTCAATACCGCTGAGAATCGGCGGCTGAAGTAACTGAAATTCCCTCAACTTCGTTTCCATTGGAGTTTCTGACACATCTATCTGAGATTCTGATCTATCTATCTGATCATACGAAGTACTGCCTTTTTCAGGAATCCTTCGAGGAGCTATATCTGATTACCAAAACATTAGTAATCCAGTACAACCAATCTGTTCCAATCTTTCTCTGATCATCTTACTGCTGATCAGGAATCAGATCTGATTTATATTCAAGAATACATAATACCCATTCCAATCACATAATCAGGTTAACATGTATCTTAAAGCAGTAACACATAATCTCATGCTAGCACATAATGTCAATCAACATTAAATCAATCTCATGCTAGCACACACATGCAAGGAAGAAAATTCATCTACCCCGCTCATTCTCTTCTATCTCAGTCTACAGAATCTACGGCTCTAGAACCTACTGTTCTGGAACCTAATGCTCTGATACCACCTGTTGTGGGGACCCTGACGCTAATCATCTTCTTAATCATCGTTGGGATTTAATTATCAATTAAGATAAAATAGGGTCTAAAAATTTTTCTTTTTAAAGTAAAAGTGCGGAAGGTAATGGCATCTAAATAATATACATATCTGTATAAAACTACAATTCAGTAGAAAAGTACAATACTGTACAACCTAAGTCTAAGGTTCAATTACTAAATTCAAGTAATAAACCAAGTCTATCCAAGTCCGGAATCACCACGCTATCTAGTCCAGCATCTTTCTCATCTTGACCCCGATCCTTCCCCACCTGTTGTCATGCACACATACAAAACAAGACAACAGCCGGATAACTCCGGTGAGAATAAATCCCAGTATAAAACATGGTAAGCATGTATATAATTAAACTAATTCATAAAACATGCCGTCATGTAGAAACACAATATATCTCATAATCTATGAATTTAAGCATGCAACTCAAATCAGATAAACATGCATATAAACAATCTAAATCATAAAAACATGCTAGCACAACTGAAAGCAATAACGATGGGTCCCATGATCTAGGAGCCACATCCATGTAGGCATGCAGTCCTAATCAGATCATATCTAGACTCGACTCAATCTATAACTCTAGGGATCCCGGGGTGAATAAGACGTCACTGCCTGTTACCTACTCAACCGATCGTGGTAACCGTACGTCTTATTCCTAGACTTCGGTCCGAGCTGTATCAACGGCTGGCAATACGAGTAATACCTGCTCCTAAGTTGAGATACACCGAACGTCTAGAAGTCTGACAATGACTGTCAAGACTTTCCTATCTTAAATGAAATGAATAACAATCTGTAAACAAAGCATAATCATATTCATAACTGAATATCACTTACATGCTTGAATACAATTCTATAATCAAAGCATAAACATAATAAAATATAGACAACAGTCTAGTATGTGATTTTGTTGGGAAACTCAAATGAGATTTCATTTGAGTTGGGACTTCCCGAATATCACATGCATTATACCTTTGTCGTCCCGGTCTGACGAAGATGATGATCTGTATTCAACTCTGTCCATATCAATCTGAAAAGACGATATCGAATACGATGTATCAGTAAATAACTCAATTCACAATCTGTTCTGATCAATACTCAAATCAGTATACAATCTGATCAATGTCTGAACAAGATACAATCTGAGTCATATCAATAATATCACAATCTAATCGAACTCATATCTGACTCTGATCAATCTAAATCAACTGATGTTTTGACGGCATAACAATACAATCTGAATAACCCCGTCAATCTGAACATCACAAATATAATACTGGAACTCATAATCGGTGTCAATATAACTCATAATCTGAATACTAACACAATTCTGATATAGAATCTCAGTTACTATCTTTCAAAAATCATAACAATTACAGAAACGATCTGTTCTCTAATCTGACTTCAATTCTATAATGTCTACGGTAGCAGAAACACCATATCTGATTCGTATTCAATTCTGACAATATCATAAATTCAAATCTTGTCTAAACGCAACAAAACTTACGTCCAATTGTAGCTGTCGTCGCTAGGAACACGATACCGAAGTCAGATTCAAAAACAGACGGGCGGATCGTTCACAATTTCCAAATCTGCCCTCGGTTCCTCGATTCTCTCTTTTTCCTTTCTGAAAATTCGTTTCTGATATGCATGTATATATATATATATATATATATATATATATATATATATATATATATATATATATATATACACACGAACATGCAATAGGCCAAGTGGCTCGCCTTTCAAGCTACACGTTACTCGCTAGGGCGGTCAAAAGTTGCTCGCTAGGGCGAAGAACTCTCGGCCCTCACAAATTATACATGCGCGCTCGGGCGGTGCTTTTCTGCCGCTCGGGCGCGAGATGTTCGGCCTAACATCTTGAGATGTTCGGTTCAACATCTTGGCTTAACATAAACCAACGCCCGGCTTCGTCATTTGAGTTCCTATGACTTCCATTACGTCAATTAATCAACGTCTGATTAAAATGATTAAATCTCGGGCATTACACCCACAATTGTAGAACCCACACCCGAAGAGCCAAGTGAGGAGATACAAGCTCCTAGAAGATCCGAGAGAGTCTCGAGACCACCTATGTGGGGACCCGGACGCTAATCATCTTCTTAATCATTGTTGAGATTTAATTATCAGTTCTGATAAACAGGGTCTAAAAATTTTTCTTTTTAAAATGTAAATGCGGAAGGTAATGGAATATAAATAATATACATCTCAGTATAAAATACATTTCAGTATAAAAGTACAATACTGTACAATCTAAGTCTAAGGTTCGGTTACTAAGTTCAAGTAATGAACCAAATCTACTGTAAATCCGGAATCACCACGCTAACTCTTCTTCTCTCCTCATCCTCTTGACCCCGATCCAGCCCCACCTGTTGTCATGCACACATACAAAACAACACAAAGCCGGATAACTCCGGTGAGAATAAATCCCAGTATAAAACATGGTAAATATGCATATACACAAAGTAAATCATGAATTATTCTATCATGAATAAACTAAAAGCAATAGGTTTCATAATCTATGAAATCAAATCAAATAAGCATGCATTACAAATCAGTTAAACATGCTACTCAAATCAAATCATAACACATGTTATCATAACTGAAAGCAATAGCAATGGGTTTCATAGTCTATGAAACCACATCCATAAACGCATGCAGTTCTAGTCAAATCATGTCTAGACTCGATTCAACTATAACTCTAGGGATCCCGGTGTGAATAAGACGTCAATGGCTGTCACCTACCCTCCCACTCGGGGTGACTGTACGTCTTATTCCTAGACTTCGGTCTGAGCTGTATCGAATAATCTACAATAGGACAATGTCTACTCCTATGTAACGATACACCGAACGTCTAGAAGTCTGATTGTTTCTGTCAAACTTTCCTATCTCAAAAGCAATGCATAACCATCTGTAAACAATGTATAATTATCTCAAAAGATTCAAATACAATTCTATAAACAAATCATAATCATATCAAAAGATAAACAATAAGTCTAGTATGTGATTTAGTTGGGAAACTCAAATAAGATCTGATTTGAGTTATATCTTCCCAAATATCACATGAATTATACCTTTGTCGTCCGGGTCTGACGAAGACGATGATCTCTATTCAAATCTGTCCATATCAATCTGAAATGACAATATCGAATACGCTGTGTCAGTGAATAATTCAATACACAATCTGTTCTGATCAATACTCAACTCAGTACATAATCTGATCAATATCTGAATAAGACACAATTCAATTCGTATCATCGACATCACAATATAATCGAAATCATATCTGAATATGATCAATCTAAATCACTACTGAATCTGATCAATATCAATCTACCGATGTTTCGACGGTATAACGATACAGACTGAATAACCCCGTCAATCTGAACATCCCAAATATAATACCAGAATTCATAATCCGTATCATTACAATTCATAATCTGAATAATAACAAAATTCTGATATCGACTCTCAACTAACCCAACTCTGAAATTCTTTACAATTTCATAAACAGTCTGTTCTTTAATCTGACTTCAATTATACAATGTCTACTGTAGCAGAAACATCATATCTGATTCGTATTCAATTCTGACAATATCATAAACTCAAATCTTGTCTAAACGTAACAAAACTTACGTCCAGTTGTAGCCTGTGTTGTTAGGAACACAGTACTGAAGTCGGATTTCAAATCGAACGGACGGATTTGGCACGATCAAGATTGAAAAATATAAAGAAGCTAAGCTTTTCCCGGAAGCTTTTCTCGATTCCCTTTTCTTCATTCTGAGGAGAAATCGTTTGTCTCTTATATATATATACTTTGCATGTAAATCACACGTGGCTTCTCCAGAATTTGCCAAAAACACACTCGCGCATATGCGCGCTTCATCTCGCGCATATGCGCCAAAGATTCTGGAACTGTGGCGCATATGCGCGAGGGCTTCTGGACCCCTCGCGCATATGCGCGTGTTTCTTCGCGTATGTGCGCCGGTTATTTCTTTTGAGATGTTCAGTCGAACATCTCGAGATGTTCGGTTGAACATCTTGGCTTATATTGTAACGATGCCCGACTTCTTCATTCAAGTTCGTATAACCTCATTCGTCACAATCTTGTCAATTAATCAGCATCTGATTACAATAATTAAATCTCGGGCATTACATTTCTCCCCCTCTTAGATCTGAGTTCTTCCTCGAACTCGCAAGTAATCAACTCCGATATATCAGAAGAGATGTATACAGAGTTTAAATCAAACTCTCATCGCAATGAATCCATTCTGAAATCTCTTTCTTGAGTCAACCTCTGATTTCAAAACTGGAATAAGACTTCATGAAGTATACTATCATAATACTTCTGAAACTAATTCTGACAGAATCAATCTTGCCGTGTTGGTTATACAACATCCGTATAAACCAATCAAAGTTCATAACAAAACAATACCAGTAGTTGTTGTCCAATCTGTTTATCTCAATCAAGGACATATACAGTCTTCAGCTTCAAATACCAATCGTCATCATCCGACGTTGGTTTCTTAAATCTGTTCATTCTGAACTACCTTTATCTTCCTTCGAATTTTATTCAAAAGAAATCTGTAGTATTCACTGTATACTGTCTTGTCTATAACTATCTCATTACCCATCTGATAAGCTGATAGCTATTGTCTCGCAGTGATAATAAGTCATATCAATTAGCGCTAACATCCAGCACTAAAGCTGTACAAAAATCTTCCAATATCTGGATAATACATTCTGACTGTCTGTCAATCTGTAAAATAATCTAAGAGAAATTTTATGATATACTCTGTCACAAATACAAAATCAATCAAAAATCACAATCTGAAATAATCTATTGTGGCATTCTGATTATTCTGACCACTTCTCTGACAACGATCTGTGTCATTTGGTCATGTTTGTACATCATCTTGTACAAACTCATAGAGTATAGATTGAACAATATATCAACGACACTTATATTATATCACAATCTGTAGAAAATGGCGGTAATTTCATTACGAAAGCTATAGAAATGTACTCCCATTTCTATTTAGAACTATACAATTCTGTAATAAATCTTCTGATTTCTATCTTTCTGTCTTTTCTGTTAGCGATTTAGACATATCAGTACAAATTTCTGCCAACATTTCAGTACAAATTCTGTCATAACTGATCTAATCTATCTATATCAACATTATCTGTTCGAGTATGATATATTCTCAATCATCAAACCAAAACTGAATCCACTACGGTGCATTTCTGACCCTATCTGTGATTTCAGATCCAAACTACTGACATAAACAAATCAGTTAATAACATAAAGTAAAGAAAAAAATACCTACCTGGTATTCGGCTCTGACTATCGATATCAATTCTGTTATTCAATTCTGAAACATTCTGATACCACAAGATAATCAGTCTCATATAAAATACACAATCACATATCTGTTACTCGACTCTGATTACTGAAATCTAGTTCTGAACATTCTGATCACATTTCTGAATAGCTGTACCTCTCGAAAATAACTCTGATACAATTGAACTGTATATATTCTCAACGGTTCACAACAATCTGTATCATATACGGATTCAAAATAACAGTAATATCAAATCAGATACAAAATATCAGTAACCTATACAGATCTAGTGAGTTCAGTGAAATCATAAAACAATGATTTCTAATAAATATCTTCATGTCATTCTGATCAACTGCTATATCTTATCTGCAAATAAAATGTGCTCCCAAACAATATAAGATATCACGAATACTGATTTAGAACAATAACAATATTCAGCAGATATAAAGCAACAGTTGACTGAGATAATCTGTCAAATCAGACACAATAATTTCTGACATTTCTGATATTTCTGAAATTTCTGATCTTCTGACATCAGTATCATTCTCAATCACTGATACCAATCTGATCTGTGTCGAGGTCAATCTGTGTACTAATTTCAGATATCACCTACTCTGAATACAATCTGTTTCAAGCGGAATTCTTATCTGAATAGTTTATGTATACAATTATTCTAATTCTCAGAATATTCACTACCATCTCCAGATATTCAACTCTTTCAATTCGGTATTTATTATTCTGTATATTCATTATCATTCTGTACTGAATCTAACATACAAACAATACCTGATCTACATTAAATTTCAAAAGTCTATCTTTTTAAGATCACATAAATCTGAAATCTTATCTGGGAAATATCAGCCAACTCATATATCCCTGGCAAATCTGCCAATGCTAGGCTCGATTTCAGTGGATCTACTGAATACATAAGGATGCAATCTGCTCCTTTCTGTACTAATCGAGTCATATACAATACAGATATCAAAGGAATTCTAAATCTAGAATCCTTATCGTGGTATCTCCACTGATCAGTCATCTCTGGTCTGACTCTTACCATTTCTGGAAAAATTCTACAATATGTCTGTACTTGTTCAACATATACATATCAATAATGCGTTCAAATCAGAAAACACAAGTACATCATAATCTATCTCTATTTCATTCTCATCTTACTGTAGTATACAATATATACAGAAATCTCTGATATCAACATTTCCTCAACAAGCAAGGACATCAATACTACAGTACATACAAACCCAACAGATACCGCATATCTCCATGCAACTCAGTCAAAGATATTCTTAACAAATGCATTAGTATATATCAATACCTATGCAATAAAATCATGAAGAATAATACCTGTTGAGAATTCTGGATCTGCGTTTTCAATTGAACTCTGTTCCCTACAATCTTCGGGAACGCTTCTGGGGACAGACTTTAGCAAAGTGTCCCGGCTGTCCACAATTATTGCATCTACCAGTCACTCCCTGGCATTGCTCGGTGGAATGTCTCCCTCCGCAACTCCTGCAATACACTCCAGTATGACTTGGGCCAGAAACGCTGGAGCTAGATGAACCACTTCCTAGCTTCTTTAATGGCTTCTTTCGAGCTTTCAGCAAATCTTGCTTTCCACTCGTACTGCCTTGATCAAATCGGAGAGGGGATTGTTGTGTCTGGGGTTGCTTCACACACAACCTCCCCAGCTGTCTAATCAGACTCGCCTCAGCTCTCTTTGCTCTACTCAGGACGTCAGCAAAATGATAAGGTCGCTGCAGATTCATAAATGCAACTACCTCCGAATTCAACCCTCTGATGAACTGATTTACTATGGCTTCATCATTTCCAGCTATCTGAGGAGCAAAATGCAGTAGAGTAGAGAATTTGGCGGTATATTCATCAATATTCAACTGCCCTTGGCTCAAATTCTCAAACTCTGCTTTCTTATCCTCTCGGTACGAGATCGAGAAAAATCGTCGATAAAATTCAGTTCTGAATATTTCCCACGAAATCACTGTACCTCTCTGTTCCCACATTCTTCTACTGGTAATCCACCAACTCCTGGCGGCTTCTCTTAACTGATAAGGTACCATTTTAACTCTCTGTTCATCTGTACAATCAAGTAAATCGAACAGTATTTCTATGTCATCAAACCAGTTCTTACAATCTTCAGATGTCTCAGTACCACTCAGAATCGGCGGCTGTAATAACTGAAATTCTTTCATCTTTACTTCTATCTGAGTTTCTGATGCATCTATCTGTTCAGACGAAGTACTGCCTTTTTCTGAAATTCTTTGAGGCGGTATATCTGATAATCAAATAGATTAGTACATAATCTATACAATCTGTCTCAGCCCTCCTCTGATCATATACCTCCGATCCAGACTCGGTTCTGATTCAGGCTGAGTAATTACATGCTGCAATCAACTCTGATAACAAACAACATGTAATAGGGAAAGCAATAAATCATGCTAGCACACATCATGCAAGTCAGCATTGACATAAATCTCATGCTAGCAATCACATGCAAGGTAGACAAATTCAATCTACCCCGCTCATTCTCTTCTATCTCAATCTAAAGAATCTATCGCTCTGATACCACCTGTTGTGGGGACCCGGACGCTAATCATCTTCTTAATCATTGTTGGGATTTAATTATCAGTTCTGATAAACAGGGTCTAAAAATTTTTCTTTTTAAAATGTAAATGCGGAAGGTAATGGAATATAAATAATATACATCTTAGTATAAAATACATTTCAGTATAAAAGTACAATACTGTACAATCTAAATCTAAGGTTTGGTTACTAAGTTCAAGTAATGAACCAAATCTATTGTAAGTCCGGAATCACCACGCTAACTCTTCTTCTCTCCTCATCCTCTTGACCCCGATCCAGCCCCACCTGTTGTCATGCACACATACAAAACAAGACAACAGCCGTATAACTCCGGTGAGAATAAATCTCAGTATAACACATGGTAAACATGCATATACACAAAGTAAATAATGAATTATTCTATCATGAATAAACTAAAAGCAATAGGTTTCATAATCTATGAAATCAAATCAAATAAGCATGCAACACAAATCAGTTAAACATGCTACTCAAATCAAATCATAACACATGCTATCATAACTGAAAGCAATAGCAATGGGTTTCATAGTCTATGAAACCACATCCATAAACGCATGCAGTTCTAGTCAAATCATGTCTAGACTCGACTCAACTATAACTCTAGGGATCCCGGTGTGAATAAGACGTCAATGGCTGTCACCTACCCTCCCACTCGGGGTGACTGTACGTCTTATTCCTAGACTTCGGTCTGAGCTGTATCGAATAATCTACAATAGGACAATGTTTGCTCCTATGTAACGATACACCGAACGTCTAGAAGTTTGACTGTTTCTGTCAAACTTTCCTATCTCAAATGCAATGCATAACCATCTGTAAACAATGCATAATTATCTCAAAAGATTCAAATACAATTCTATAAACAAATCATAATCATATCAAAAGATAAACAATAAGTCTAGTATGTGATTTAGTTGGGAAACTCCAATAAGATTTGATTTGAGTTATATCTTCCCAAATATCACATGAATTATACCTTTGTCGTCCGGGTCTGACGAAGACGATGATCTGTATTCAAATCTGTCCATATCAATCTGAAATGACAATATCGAATACGCTGTGTCAGTGAAAAATTCAATACACAATCTGTTCTGATCAATACTCAACTCAGTACATAATCTGATCAATATCTGAACAAGACACAATTCAATTCGTATCATCGACATCACAATATAATCGAAATCATATCTGAATCTGATCAATCTAAATCACTACTGAATCTGATCAATATCAATCTACCGATGTTTCGACGGTATAACGATACAATCTGAATAACCCCGTCAATCTGAACATCCCAAATATAATACCAGAATTCATAATCCGTATCATTACAATTCATAATCTGAATAATAACACAATTCTGATATCGACTCTCAACTAACCCAACTCTGAAATTCATAACAATTTCATAAACAGTCTGTTCTTTAATCTGACTTCAATTATACAATGTCTACTGTAGCAGAAACATCATATCTGATTCATATTCAATTCTGACAATATCATAAACTCAAATCTTGTCTAAACGTAACAAAACTTACATCCAGTTGTAGTTTGTGTTGTTAGGAACACAGTACTGAAGTCGGATTTCAAATCGAACGGACGGATTTGGCACGATCAAGATTGAAAAATATAAAGAAGCTAAGCTTTTCCCGGAAGCTTTTCTCGATTCCCCTTTCTTCATTCTGAGGAGAAATCGTTTGTCTCTTATACATATATACTTTGCATGTAAATCACACGTGGCTTCTCCAGAATTTGCCAAAAACCCACTCGCGCATATGCGCGCTTCATCTCGCGCATATGCGCCAAAGATTCTGGAACTGTGGCGCATATGCGCGCCTTATTTCGCGCATATGGGCGAGGGCTTCTGGACCCCTCGCGCTTATGCGCGTGTTTCTTCGCGCATGTGCGCCGGTCATTCATTTTGAGATGTTCAGCCGAAAATCTCGAGATGTTCGGTTGAACATCTTGGCTTATATTGTAACGATGCCCGACTTCTTCATTCAAGTTCGTATAACCTCATTCGTCACAATCTTGTCAATTAATCAGCATCTGATTACAATAATTAAATCTCGGGCGTTACAACCTATGAGGTATGGTCTGCTTCTTGAAGAGGGCCATGATGAGCCTAACCATGGATATGATCTAAGGACCTCGAAGGAAGCGTTATCTGATGCCGATTCATCCAAGTGGCTTGAAGCAATGGAATCTGAGATGAATTCCATGCATTCGAACCAAGTGTGGAATCTCGTGGATCCACCTAAGGGAATTGTTCCCATAGGGTGTAAATGGATTTACAGGAGGAAACTTGGGGCGGATGGGAAGGTATTGACCTTCAAGGCGCGATTGGTGGCAAAATGATATACTCAAAGACAAGGAGTTTACTTTGAGGAAACCTTTTCACCAATTACAATGTTCAAGTCTATAAGGATATTGCTAGCCATAGCTGCATGGTATGACTATGAGATATGGCAGATGGATGTCAAGACAACCTTTCTTAATGGGGATATTAAGGAAGAGATTTACATGTCTCAAACCTGGAGGGTTTACATCTATCGGAAGTGAGCATATGGTATGCAAATTTCAAAGATCTATTTATGGTCTAAAGCAGGCATCTAGGAGTTGGAACCTCAGATTCGATAGTACAATCAAAGAGTTTGGTTTTGATAAGAATCCTGAGGAACCCTGTGTGTATAAGAAGGTCAGTGGGAGTGTTGTGACATTCCTGGTGTTTTATGTTGATGACATTCTAATAATTGGGAATGATGTAGGAATGTTGCAATCAACTAAAAAAATGGTTAGCAAGTAAGTTCTCGATATAAGACCTGGGTGAAGCATCTTTTGTATTGAGAATAAAGATCTATAGAGATAGATCAAGAAGATTGCTTGATCTCTGATAAACATAAAAATTGTACATTAATTAAATGTTTTATAATATAAATATATAGTTTTTGTTTTATTAAATGTTTAAATATTATATGTTTTATAATAAATTGTATAAAATATAAGTTGTTCTGTAATTATAAGTTTTTACTATTTTTTACAGGTTCGATAAAACAAGAATAACCTTGGCGTTGCAAATGGGATTAAGATGATTATCGGACCTGTAGAAAGTTGATTATAAGATCTACAATATTGTTGCCAAGCATGAGATAAAAATCCTCTCACAAGTGGGATCAAATTAAGCAACAATTAAAGTTACCAAAGGAGTGGCAGTTTTACCATGCTCTAGTATTTTGACAATATCTCTCAAATTACTTGGTCAAATATTCTGAAAAAAACCACAACTAGACAACTCAATTATCCACATGTTTCATTTTATGTGAAGAAGCAAATTCGGAGAAGAAGATTTTCAAAAGTGATGTGTAATATAATATTAATTTTTTGGAACACCAATGAAGACTTATGTGTAAAAAATAATATGGTTGTCTCCCCAAATTTGGCTATAAATAGGGGTGCATTGTAATGTATTGGGATATCCCTCATTCTATGAATAAACCTTTGAGTTCATAATATTTCTCTCTATATTTTTCTTTTATTTCTTCATTTAAATATAATTAGCATGTTAATTTCATATTCAAAGTTTTACACTTTGAATAATGAATAGCTAACTTCCTAAAGTTGAGATGATAAGGTGAAGCTCTTGGCATGATAATAAGGTTATTATAAGGTAAGAATCTATGTTTTATACTATTTAATCATTATTTATTGTTTATGTCATATTTATTTCTTTAAGTATTTTTATACCCTACTTATAAGTGGGAGTTTTGATTTATTGTTGCTATATGTTACACTAAATTCGTCGAACCATTTAAATGTTAGTTTGGTATTACCAACCATTTAAAGTGGATGCCTTGATTTATTATATATAAATATATTATAATATTAAATTCTTGGAACCATTTAAATGTTAGTTTGGTTTTACCAACCATTTAACTTGGATTCCTTGATTTACTATATATAAATATATCATAATAATATTTTCTTGGTACCATTTAAATGTTAGTTTGGTTTTACCAACCATTTAAAGTGGGAACCTTGATTTAGTGTTTACAAATATATATATAGCACAATAAATACTTGACCACATTTATAAGTTTTGGTATATATTATATATTTATGAGATAATAATTTATAACATAATATAAATATGATTATTTAATATATTGGAACCATTTTATTAAGTGTATTTCATTATTGTTCGTTAATGTTAACTTTATTAAAATACCAAGAGTGGATCCTTTAATCTCAACTACTTAAATTAAAATTTGAACAATTAAAATTTACCCATTAAATATTCAAACAATTAAAATTAAAAAGAAACAAAAACAATAACAAAACAAAAAGGCATTGTAGTGGACTTGTAATTATCTTAGCTTCCCTGTGGATACGATATTCGGACTCACCGAATTATATTACTTGTGGACAACCTGCTCTTGGGAGTGCAACAATCAAAGTCGAAACAAGTTTTTGGCGCCGTTGCCGGGGAAATATAATTTAATTTCAAGTCTATTTAATTTTGGAGAACTCTTTCTCCAACGTACATCTCGCACTACAAGAAAAAATGCTTATGATGACATTCATAAATGTCATCATATTCAATATTTAGTGGCATTTAAGTTTTAGTGACACCTCCAATAAATGTCATCTATTCCAATGTCGTCTTAAACTTACTGACATTTTTTAATGTCATTATAAGATGTTAATTGTGGGGACCCGGGCTCTAACTCAATTCTTTTGGGATTTATTGGATCTTTGCTCGAAAATGTGGGTCAAATTTTTGCTTTTAACATAAACTCAAATGTATAATTAAAGTCTAACATGTCTCTATATTAATTAAACAACATAATGTACCTACAAGTCTGTCTAGTACAATCATACGCTAGTGTTTAAATACCAACTACAAATATCAGTAGTACAAGTCTAATAAGTAAACACTAGAAATCTTCAACGCCCGAGATCTCCACGCTATCATCAATCTCTCATCTAGCTCGAGACCCAGATCCTGCCCCACCTGTTGCCATGCACACATACAGACAAGACAACAGCCGGATAACTCCGGTGAGAACAAATCCCAGTATAAAACATGGTAAGCATGTACAGAAATAATCTAAATCATAAAACATGCTATCATGAACATATTCAAAAGTAATAGATTTCATAATCTATGAAATCAAATCAAAATAAGCATGCAACCCAATTCAGATACACATGCAATTTAAATCAAGTCATATAAACATGCTGTCATGACTGAAAGCAATAAACATGGATTTCATAGTCTATGAAACCACATTCATAACCACATGCAGTTCTAGTCAACTCATGTCTAGACTCGACTCAACTATATCTCTAGGGATCCCGGGGTGAATAAGACGTCACTGTCTGTCACCTACCCTCCCAATCGGGGTGACGTACGTCTTATTCCTAGACTTCGGTCATATCTGTATCGAATAATCTACAATAGGAGGGTGTCTGCTCCTATGTAACGATACACCGAACGTCTAGAAGTCTGACTATCTGTCAAACTTTCCTACCTCAAATGCAATGTATAACAATCTGTAAACAAAGCATGTTCATTTCAAAGGATTTGAATATAAAGTCTATAAACAAATCACAATTATATCAAAAGATAAACAATAATCAAGTATGTGATTTTATTGGGAAACTCAAATGAGATCTGATTTGAGTTATATCTTCCCAGATATCACATGAATTATACCTTTGTCGTCCTGGTCTGACGAAGACGAAGTCTCGAAGTCCAATCTGTCCATATCAAGTCTGAGATGACAATATCAAATACACTGTATCAATGTGTAACTCAATTCACGATCTGTTCTGATCAATACTCAACTCAGTATATAATCTGATCAATCTAAATTAACTGATGTTTCAACGGCATACTAACACAGTCTTGTAACTCCGTAAATCACAACATCACTGATATCATATCTAATTCATAACACAGACATATGGTATAATTTCCTCAGTCTGATTTCACAAATATACCGAATAATCTATTCAGAACATATGAGAATAATCATTTCTCCATTCTTGAATCAAGAACAATACCAATCTAGTGTTCAATCTAAATCAATATCTTCAGAAAATCATAACAATTGTATAAACAGTCTATTCGTAAATCTGACTTCGATTATACAATACCTACGGTAGCAAACACACCATATCTGAACCATATACAGTTCTAACAACTTCATATTTCCAAAACATCTCAAAACGTAATAAAACTTACGTCCTTGTGTAGCTCGAGTCGAGAGGAGTACGGTACTACGTTCAAATTCGAATTCTGATGAACGGTCCTTCCACAATCGCCAATCATAAAGGCGTAAGGATTTTCTATCAAAATGTCGACCTCCTTTTCTGAAATTCTGAGGGAAAACGTGTCATTCCTCTATATATATACTGCATGCATTTCATGAAACGTGGCATCATTTTTCATGCAACACGCATGACCGCGGTTGCGGTGAGTGTAAGGAGCGCGGGTGCGCTCAAGCGGTGATCCTAGCCATTCTCTCGGCAGCTCATACCGCGGGTGCGCTTCTTGCAAGACCGCGGGGGCGGTGTCATCAGCGCGGGTGCGCTCCGTCTAATACCGCGGGTGCGGTGTGTCTACGGGATTTGTACTTCATTTTCTGCACATGCACCGCGGGTGCGGTCGTGCTAGCACCGCGGGTGCGGTCGTGCAAACTTCTAAATTCTAGCTTTCTGATCATGCGACACCTGGTTTCTCAAATCTTTCTTCCCTCATTGCATGTCATGCATTCTCATATCTTTCGAGTCTTACATTAACGAAGATTAACAATCTTGGTTTATCAATTCTATAATTCTTGGGCATTACATTTCTCCCCCTCTTAGATCTGAGTTCGTCCTCGAACTCTCAAGTAATCAATTCAGCTATACGAGAAGAAATGTATACTCGAGTTCAACTCGAACTCAACTCTCTGATTCCAGTCTGGAATAAGAATTCATGAAGTATCCTATCATAATACTTCTTAAACTAACTCTGACAGAATCAATCTTGCCATATTGGTTATACAACATCCGTATAAACCAATTACAGTTTATAATAAAACAATACCATTAATTGTTCTCCCATCTGTTTATCCCAATCAAGGATATACTCAATCTTTATCTTTAAATACCAATCGTCATCTTCCGACGTTGGTTTATGACATTTGTTCTTTCTGAACTATCTTTATCTTCTTTTGAATTTTCTTCAAACGAAATCTGTAGTATTCACCGTATACTGTCTTGCCTATAACTATCTCATTACCCATCTGATAAGCTGATAGTTACTGTCACGCAGTGATAATAAGTCATATCAATTAGTGCTAACATCCAGCATCACAGTTCTCTGGATATCTTCCAATATCTGGATCATACACTCTGACTGTCTGTCAATCTGTGAATAATCTGCAAAATAACTTATGGTATGGTCTGCCATAATTGCAAACTTAATCACAATCACAATCTGATATAGTCTACTTCTACATTCTAGTCACTCTGACTATGTTCTGACATCAATCTGTGTCATTTGGTTCTGTTTGTACATCATCTTGTACAAACTAATAGATATAGATTGAACAATCTGTCAATCATAATCATATTATATCACAATCTGGAAAATATTGGGATAATCTTATTACAAAATTCATCGAAATATACTCCCCATGTCGAATCAGAAATATACTAAGTCTGTAATAAATCTTCTGATTTCTTTCTTTCTGTATTCTCTGTTAGCGATTCAGACGTATCAGTACAATTTCTGCCAACCTTTCTGTACAAATCTGTCACGACTGATCTAATCTGTCTATATCATACCTGTCTGTTCGAATCTCATACATTCTCAGTCAGCAAAATGAACACTGAATCCACTACAATGCATTTCTGACACTATCTGTGATTTCAGACTCGGTATAAACAAATCAGTTAATAACATAAAGTAAAGAAGGTTACCTACCTGGTATTCGGATCTGATTATAGATATCAATTCTGTTATACAATTCTGAAACATTCTGATATCATAACACAACCAGTCTACTACAAAACACAAAATCACATATCTGTTTCTCTGACCGATACCCTGCTCTGATTATAGAAATACTGCTCTGACCATTCTGATCACGTTTCTGAACTGCTGAAATTATAGAATTCATTTCTGATACAAGCTAGACTGTATATACCCTCAACAGTTCAGAAAATCTGTATCAATACTGATTCAGAATAACAATAATCTATACTAATCTAGTAAATATATAGGATTGTAAGTTCTAACAATACTATCGATTCTGACAAATCAATCAAATCTTCATGCCATTCTGATCAACTGCTATATATCATCTGCCAATATAATATGCTCCCCAACCAATACAAGATATCACGAATACTGATTTAGAACAATAACCATACACTGCAGATATAAAGCCATAGTCGAATAAGATAATCTGTCAAATCAGACATAATACATTTCTGACAATTCTGACATTTCTGAAATTTCTGACCTTTCTAATATCGATATCCTATCTGTCACTGATTGCAATCTCAACTGTGTCAAAGTCAATCTGTATACTAACATCAGATCTCGCATATTCTGAATACAATCTGTTTCAAGCGGAATTCTTATCTGAATAATTTCTGTATACAATACTCACAATTCTCAGAATATTCAACAAAATCTTTAAATATTCAGTATAATTTCCAACTACTCGAGTCAATCAACCAGACACTGCAAATATATCCATATATCATAGATATAACGAGTATAATTCTTCAGAATATCTCTAAACATACTGAGACATGCCAAAGAGAAACATTACTCCAATGTAACTCCTGTTCAGTATTCTGCTGTTAATCTTTCAAATCGTTCAATTCGTTCTGTATCATTCTTGATATTCAATATCATTCTGTACTGAATCTACCATACAATTAATATCTGATCTTAATTCAATTCTGCAATCTATCTTTCTGATATAAAGCAATCAGAAATCTTATCTGGCAATATCAGCCAACTCGTACAATACTGGCAGATCTGCCAATACTAGGCTCGATTTCAGTAGATCTACTGAATACAGAAGGATGCAATCTGCTCCTTTTTGCATTAATAGAGTCACATATACAATACAGATATCAAAGGAATTCTAAATCTAACATCCTTATCGTGGCATTTCCACTGATCAATCATCTTTGGTCTGACTCTTACCATTTTCGGAAAAAATTCTACAATATGTCTGTACTTGTTCAGCATATGCATATCAATAATGCGTTCAAATCAGAAACACAAGTACATCACAATCTATTTCTATTTCATTCTCATCTCACTGTAGTATACAATATATACAGAAATTTCTGATATCATCATTTCCTCTACAAGAAAGGACATCAATACTACAGTACAAACAAACCCAACAGATACATCATATCTCCATGCTACCCCATCAAATGTAATCATATGAAATGCATTAGTATATATATCAATACATATGCATCATCATCATTAAAGAATAGTACCTGTTGTACGTTCTGAAGCTACTTCTCAGTCGTGATTCTTTGACAATTCTGTTCCCTAAAATTTTCGGGAACTTCTTTGAGGACACACTCTCGCAAAGTGTCCCGGCTGTTTACAGACATTGCATCTACTAAGTACTCCTTGACAGTGTTCTGTGGAATGTCTTCCTCCGCAAGTTCTGCAATATACTCCAGTATAACTCGGACTGGAAACACTGGAGCTAGATGAACTACTCTGTCCACCTCCTAATTTCTTAAACTGTTTCTTTTCGATCTTCAATGGTTCTTTCTTTTTACCACTGCTACTACCAATCTCAACTCTGGAAGGCAGTTGTTGTGGATTCGGTGCTGGAAGATCAAACGATGCTCCCTGTTGTCCTATCAGAACCGTTTCTGCTCTTTTGGCTCTGTTCAATGTATCAGCAAAACTATTCGATTGCTTCACACTCACCAATGTACGTATTTCTGGATTCAATCCCTGAATGAACTGGCTAGACATCGCATCATCATTCCTAGCCACAAGAGGGGCAAAACGTAGTAAGGTGAAGAACTGAGCCAAATACTCATCAATACTCATCTGATTCTGTCTCAGGTTTGCAAATTCTGCACTTCTATCCTGTCTGTACGATGTAGGGAAGAATCTTTGATAGAATTCAAATTTAAAAATCTTCCACGAAATCACTGAACGGTTTTGTTCTAAAGCTCCTTTGGTTAGTAACCACCATCTTCTTGCAGTCTCTTGCAATTGGTTCTCAATCAGGTTAACTCTACACTCATCTGTGAAACCATGGAATTCAAACACCATTTCTGTCTCCTCAAGCCAATTCTCACAATCTACTGACGTCTCAGTTCCTTTCAGAATCGGCGGTTGAAACGACTGAAATCTCTTCATCTGCGTTTCTATCGGAGTCTCTGATACATCTATCTGTTCAGTCGAAGTACTGCCCCTTTCTGGAATTCTCCTAGGCGGTATATCTGAATATCAAACAGATTAGTACGCAATCTATACAATCTATCTCAGCCCTCTTCTGAACATATACCTCTGATCTGGAATCGATTCTGATTCAGGCTTGTTATTTACATGCTGAAATCAATTCAGATATAATACAACATGTACTAGGGAAAAGCAATAAACCATGCTAGCACACATCATGTAAGTCAACATTGACATAAATCTCATGCTAGCAATCACATGCAAGGAAGAAAATTCAATCTACCCAGCTCATTCCCTTCTAACTCAATCTATAAATTCTATCAGTTCTGACTATCTCAGTCTAAAGGATCTATTGCTCTGATACCACCTGTTGTGGGGACCCGGGCTCTAACTCAATTCTTTTGGGATTTATTGGATCTTTGCTCGAAAATGTGGGTCAAATTTTGCTTTTAACATAAACTCAAATGTATAATTAAAGTCATAACATGTCTCTATATTAATTAAACAACATAATGTACCTACAAGTCTGTCTAGTACAATCATACGCTAGTGTTTAAATACCAACTACAAATATCAGTAGTACAAGTCTAATAAGTAAACACTAGAAATCTTCAACGCCCGAGATCTCCACGCTATCATCAATCTCTCATCTAGCTCGAGACCCAGATCCTGCCCCACCTGTTGCCATGCACACATACAGACACGACAACAGCCGGATAACTCCGGTGAGAACAAATCCCAGTATAAAACATGGTAAGCATGTACAGAAACAATCTAAATCATAAAACATGCTATCATGAACATATTCAAAAGTAATAGATTTCATAATCTATGAAATCAAATCAAAATAAGCATGCAACCCAATTCAGATACACATGCAATTTAAATCAAGTCATATAAACATGCTGTCATGACTGAAAGCAATAAACATGGATTTCATAGTCTATGAAACCACATTCATAACCACATGCAGTTCTAGTCAACTCATGTCTAGACTCGACTCAACTATATCTCTAGGGATCCCGGGGTGAATAAGACGTCACTGTCTGTCACCTACCCTCCCAATCGGGGTGACGTACGTCTTATTCCTAGACTTCGGTCATATCTGTATCGAATAATCTACAATAGGAGGGTGTCTGCTCCTATGTAACGATACACCGAACGTCTAGAAGTCTGACTATCTGTCAAACTTTCCTACCTCAAATGCAATGTATAACAATCTGTAAACAAAGCATGTTCATTTCAAAGGATTTGAATATAAAGTCTATAAACAAATCACAATTATATCAAAAGATAAACAATAATCAAGTATGTGATTTTATTGGGAAACTCAAATGAGATCTGATTTGAGTTATATCTTCCCAGATATCACATGAATTATACCTTTGTCGTCCTGGTCTGACGAAGACGAAGTCTCGAAGTCCAATCTGTCCATATCAAGTCTGAGATGACAATATCAAATACACTGTATCAATGTGTAACTCAATTCACGATCTGTTCTGATCAATACTCAACTCAGTATATAATCTGATCAATCTAAATTAACTGATGTTTCAACGGCATACTAACACAGTCTTGTAACTCCGTAAATCACAACATCACTGATATCATATCTAATTCATAACACAGACATATGGTATAATTTCCTCAGTCTGATTTCACAAATATACCGAATAATCTATTCAGAACATATGAGAATAATCATTTCTCCATTCTTGAATCAAGAACAATACCAATCTAGTGTTCAATCTAAATCAATATCTTCAGAAAATCATAACAATTGTATAAACAGTCTATTCGTAAATCTGACTTCGATTATACAATACCTACGGTAGCAAACACACCATATCTGAACCATATACAGTTCTAACAACATCATATTTCCAAAACATCTCAAAACGTAATAAAACTTACGTCCTTGTGTAGCTCGAGTCGAGAGGAGTACGGTACTACGTTCAAATTCGAATTCTGATGAACGGTCCTTCCACAATCGCCAATCAAAAAGGCGTAAGGATTTTCTATCAAAATGTCGACCTCCTTTTCTGAAATTCTGAGGGAAAACGTGTCATTCCTCTATATATACTGCATGCATTTCATGAAACGTGGCATCATTTTTCATGCAACACGCATGACCGCGGGTGCGGTGAGTGTAAGGAGCGCGGGTGCGCTCAAGCGGTGATCCTAGCCATTCTCTCGGCAGCTCATACCGCGGGTGCGCTTCTTGCAAGACCGCGGGTGCGGTGTCATCAGCGCGGGTGCGCTCCGTCTAATACCGCGGGTGCGGTGTGTCTACGGGATTTGTACTTCATTTTCTGCACATGCACCGCGGGTGCGGTCGTGCTAGCACCGCGGGTGCGGTCGTGCAAACTTCTAAATTCTAGCTTTCTGATCATGCAACACCTGGTTTCTCAAATCTTTCTTCCCTCATTGCATGTCATGCATTCTCATATCTTTCGAGTCTTACATTAACGAAGATTAACAATCTTGGTTTATCAATTCTATAATTCTTGGGCATTACATTTCTCCCCCTCTTAGATCTGAGTTCGTCCTCGAACTCTCAAGTAATCAATTCAGCTATACGAGAAGAAATGTATACTCGAGTTCAACTCGAACTCAACTCTCTGATTCCAGTCTGGAATAAGAATTCATGAAGTATCCTATCATAATACTTCTTAAACTAACTCTGACAGAATCAATCTTGCCATATTGGTTATACAACATCCGTATAAACCAATTACAGTTTATAATAAAACAATACCATTAATTGTTCTCCCATCTGTTTATCCCAATCAAGGATATACTCAATCTTTATCTTTAAATACCAATCGTCATCTTCCGACGTTGGTTTATGACATTTGTTCTTTCTGAACTATCTTTATCTTCTTTTGAATTTTCTTCAAACGAAATCTGTAGTATTCACCGTATAATGTCTTGCCTATAACTATCTCATTACCCATCTGATAAGCTGATAGTTACTGTCACGCAGTGATAATAAGTCATATCAATTAGTGCTAACATCCAGCATCACAGTTCTCTGGATATCTTCCAATATCTGGATCATACACTCTGACTGTCTGTCAATCTGTGAATAATCTGCAAAATAACTTATGGTATGGTCTGCCATAATTGCAAACTTAATCACAATCACAATCTGATATAGTCTACTTCTACATTCTAGTCACTCTGACTATGTTCTGACATCAATCTGTGTCATTTGGTTCTGTTTGTACATCATCTTGTACAAACTAATAGATATAGATTGAACAATCTGTCAATCATAATCATATTATATCACAATCTGGAAAATATTGGGATAATCTTATTACGAAATTCATCGAAATATACTCCCCATGTCGAATCAGAAATATACTAAGTCTGTAATAAATCTTCTGATTTCTTTCTTTCTGTATTCTCTGTTAGCGATTCAGACGTATCAGTACAATTTCTGCCAACCTTTCTGTACAAATCTGTCACGACTGATCTAATCTGTCTATATCATACCTGTCTGTTCGAATCTCATACATTCTCAGTCAGCAAAATGAACACTGAATCCACTACAATGCATTTCTGACACTATCTGTGATTTCAGACTCGGTATAAACAAATCAGTTAATAACATAAAGTAAAGAAGGTTACCTACCTGGTATTCGGATCTGATTATAGATATCAATTCTGTTATACAATTCTGAAACATTCTGATATCATAACACAACCAGTCTACTACAAAACACAAAATCACATATCTGTTTCTCTGACCGATACCCTGCTCTGATTATCGAAATACTGCTCTGACCATTCTGATCACGTTTCTGAACTGCTGAAATTATAGAATTCATTTCTGATACAAGCTGGACTGTATATACCCTCAACAGTTCAGAAAATCTGTATCAATACTGATTCAGAATAACAATAATCTATACTAATCTAGTAAATATATAGGATTGTAAGTTCTAACAATACTATCGATTCTGACAAATCAATCAAATCTTCATGCCATTCTGATCAACTGCTATATATCATCTGCCAATATAATATGCTCCCCAACCAATACAAGATATCACGAATACTGATTTAGAACAATAACCATACACTGCAGATATAAAGCCATAGTCGAATAAGATAATCTGTCAAATCAGACATAATACATTTCTGACAATTCTGACATTTCTGAAATTTCTGACCTTTCTAATATCGATATCCTATCTGTCACTGATTGCAATCTCAACTGTGTCAAAGTCAATCTGTATACTAACATCAGATCTCGCATATTCTGAATACAATCTGTTTCAAGCGGAATTCTTATCTGAATAATTTCTGTATACAATACTCACAATTCTCAGAATATTCAACAAAATCTTTAAATATTCAGTATAATTTCCAACTACTCGAGTCAATCAACCAGACACTGCAAATATATCCATATATCATAGATATAACGAGTATAATTCTTCAGAATATCTCTAAACATACTGAGACATGCCAAAGAGAAACATTACTCCAATGTAACTCCTGTTCAGTATTCTGCTGTTAATCTTTCAAATCGTTCAATTCGTTCTGTATCATTCTTGATATTCAATATCATTCTGTACTGAATCTACCATACAATTAATATCTGATCTTAATTCAATTCTGCAATCTATCTTTCTGATATAAAGCAATCAGAAATCTTATCTGGCAATATCAGCCAACTCGTACAATACTGGCAGATCTGCCAATACTAGGCTCGATTTCAGTAGATCTACTGAATACAGAAGGATGCAATCTGCTCCTTTCTGCATTAATCGAGTCACATATACAATACAGATATCAAAAGAATTCTAAATCTAACATCCTTATCGTGGTATTTCCACTGATCAATCATTTTTGGTCTGACTCTTACCATTTTCGGAAAAAATTCTACAATATGTCTGTACTTGTTCAGCATATGCATATCAATAATGCGTTCAAATCAGAAACACAAGTACATCACAATCTATTTCTATTTCATTCTCATCTCACTGTAGTATACAATATATACAGAAATTTCTGATATCATCATTTCCTCTACAAGAAAGGACATCAATACTACAGTACAAACAAACCCAACAGATACATCATATCTCCATGCTACCCCATCAAATGTAATCATATGAAATGCATTAGTATATATATCAATACATATGCATCATCATCATTAAAGAATAGTACCTGTTGTACGTTCTGAAGCTACTTCTCAGTCGTGATTCTTTGACAATTCTGTTCCCTAAAATTTTCGGGAACTTCTTTGAGGACACACTCTCGCAAAGTGTCCCGGCTGTTTACAGACATTGCATCTACTAAGTACTCCTTGACAGTGTTCTGTGGAATGTCTTCCTCCGCAAGTTTTGCAATATACTCCAGTATAACTCGGACTGGAAACACTGGAGCTAAATGAACTACTCTGTCCACCTCCTAATTTCTTAAACTGTTTCTTTTCGATCTTCAATGGTTCTTTCTTTTTACCACTGCTACTGCCAATCTCAACTCTGGAAGGCAGTTGTTGTGGATTCGTTGCTGGAAGATCAAACAATGCTCCCTGTTGTCCTATCAGAACCGTTTCTGCTCTTTTGGCTCTGTTCAATGTATCAGCAAAACTATTCGATTGCTTCACACTCACCAATGTACGTATTTCTGGATTCAATCCCTGAATGAACTGGCTAGACATCGCATCATCATTCCTAGCCACAAGAGGGGCAAAACGTAGTAAGGTGAAGAACTGAGCCAAATACTCATCAATACTCATCTGATTCTGTCTCAGGTTTGCAAATTCTGCACTTCTATCCTGTCTGTACGATGTAGGGAAGAATCTTTGATAGAATTCAAATTTAAAAATCTTCCACGAAATCACTGAACGGTTTTGTTCTAAAGCTCCTTTGGTTAGTAACCACCATCTTCTTGCAGTCTCTTGCAATTGGTTCTCAATCAGGTTAACTCTACACTCATCTGTGAAACCAAGGAATTCAAACACCATTTCTGTCTCCTCAAGCCAATTCTCACAATCTACTGACGTCTCAGTTCCTTTCAGAATCGGCGGTTGAAACGACTGAAATCTCTTCATCTGCGTTTCTATCGGAGTCTCTGATACATCTATCTGTTCAGTCGAAGTACTGCCCCTTTCTGGAATTCTCCTAGGCGGTATATCTGAATATCAAACAGATTAGTACGCAATCTATACAATCTATCTCAGCCCTCTTCTGAACATATACCTCTGATCTGGAATCGATTCTGATTCAGGCTTGTTATTTACATGCTGAAATCAATTCAGATATAATACAACATGTACTAGGGAAAACGATAAACCATGCTAGCACACATCATGTAAGTCAACATTGACATAAATCTCATGCTAGCAATCACATGCAAGGAAGAAAATTCAATCTACCCCGCTCATTCCCTTCTAACTCAATCTATAAATTCTATCAGTTCTGACTATCTCAGTCTAAAGGATCTATTGCTCTGATACCACCTGTTGTGGGGACCCGGGCTCTAACTCAATTCTTTTGGGATTTATTGGATCTTTGCTCGAAAATGTGGGTCAAATTTTTGCTTTTAACATAAACTCAAATGTATAATTAAAGTCTAACATGTTTCTATATTAATTAAACAACATAATGTACCTACAAGTCTGTCTAGTACAATCATACGCTAGTGTTTAAATACCAACTACAAATATCAGTAGTACAAGTCTAATAAGTAAACACTAGAAATCTTCAACGCCCGAGATCTCCACGCTATCATCAATCTCTCATCTAGCTCGAGACCCAGATCCTGCCCCACCTGTTGCCATGCACACATACAGACAAGACAACAGCCGGATAACTCCGGTCAGAACAAATCCCAGTATAAAACATGGTAAGCATGTATAGAAATAATCTAAATCATAAAACATGCTATCATGAACATATTCAAAAGTAATAGATTTCATAATCTATGAAATCAAATCAAAATAAGCATGCAACCCAATTCAGATACACATGCAATTTAAATCAAGTCATATAAACATGCTGTCATGACTGAAAGCAATAAACATGGATTTCATAGTCTATGAAACCACATTCATAACCACATGCAGTTATAGTCAACTCATGTCTAGACTCGACTCAACTATATCTCTAGGGATCCCGGGGTGAATAAGACGTCACTGTCTGTCACCTACCCTCCCAATCGGGGTGACGTACGTCTTATTCCTAGACTTCGGTCATATCTGTATCGAATAATCTACAATAGGAGGGTGTCTGCTCCTATGTAACGATACACCGAACGTCTAGAAGTCTGACTATCTGTCAAACTTTCCTACCTCAAATGCAATGTATAACAATCTGTAAACAAAGCATGTTCATTTCAAAGGATTTGAATATAAAGTCTATAAACAAATCACAATTATATCAAAAGATAAACAATAATCAAGTATGTGATTTTATTGGGAAACTCAAATGAGATCTGATTTGAGTTATATCTTCCCAGATATCACATGAATTATACCTTTGTCGTCCTGGTCTGACGAAGACGAAGTCTCGAAGTCCAATCTGTCCATATCAAGTCTGAGATGACAATATCAAATACACTGTATCAATGTGTAACTCAATTCACGATCTGTTCTGATCAATACTCAACTCAGTATATAATCTGATCAATCTAAATTAACTGATGTTTCAACGGCATACTAACACAGTCTTGTAACTCCGTAAATCACAACATCACTGATATCATATCTAATTCATAACACAGACATATGGTATAATTTCCTCAGTCTGATTTCACAAATATACCGAATAATCTATTCAGAACATATGAGAATAATCATTTCTCCATTCTTGAATCAAGAACAATACCAATCTAGTGTTCAATCTAAATCAATATCTTCAGAAAATCATAACAATTGTATAAACAGTCTATTCGTAAATCTGACTTCGATTATACAATACCTACGGTAGCAAACACACCATATCTGAACCATATACAGTTCTAACAACATCATATTTCCAAAACATCTCAAAACGTAATAAAACTTACGTCCTTGTGTAGCTCGAGTCGAGAGGAGTACGGTACTACGTTCAAATTCGAATTCTGATGAACGGTCCTTCCACAATCGCCAATCATAAAGGCGTAAGGATTTTCTATCAAAATGTCGACCTCCTTTTCTGAAATTCTGAGGGAAAACGTGTCATTCCTCTATATATATACTGCATGCATTTCATGAAACGTGGCATCATTTTTCATGCAACACGCATGACCGCGGGTGCGGTGAGTGTAAGGAGCGCGGGTGCGCTCAAGCGGTGATCCTAGCCATTCTCTCGGCAGCTCATACCGCGGGTGCGCTTCTTGCAAGACCGCGGGGGCGGTGTCATCAGCGCGGGTGCGCTCCGTCTAATACCGCGGGTGCGGTGTGTCTACGGGATTTGTACTTCATTTTCTGCACATGCACCGCGGGTGCGGTCGTGCTAGCACCGCGGGTGCGGTCGTGCAAACTTCTAAATTCTAGCTTTCTGATCATGCAACACCTGGTTTCTCAAATCTTTCTTCCCTCATTGCATGTCATGCATTCTCATATCTTTCGAGTCTTACATTAACGAAGATTAACAATCTTGGTTTATCAATTCTATAATTCTTGGGCATTACATTAATGACAACTTCATACGTGTTACTAATAATTCATATAATGACAATTTTAAATGTCAGGAAAACTCATATTTAAATACATTTATAGATGCCTTGTTATTATAGAAATAATGACAAATTTATATGTCAGTTAAAATCATTTATAATGACAACTAAAAGTGTCGTATATGTTATTTATAGTGACAATAACAAATGTGGGAATATTTTGGGTTGGATAAATATAGGAGGAGTGAAATTAGATAAAATAAATGTGAGAATAAAAAAACATATTAGATTAGTTATCATGACATTTTTAATTGAAGTCATTTTTTATATGGAGGGAGACAATTATTTTCCCTCCTCCAATATTTATCTAACTCAAATATTCACACACTTATTTATAGTGAAATTTTTTAGTTTTTAACGATTTTTTACGATGTGGGAAAAGTAATTGTTTTGCTCCATATAAAAGATGACATCAATTAAAAATGTCATGATAACTAATCTAATATGTTTTTTTTATTTTACACATTATTAATTTTTTACAAGTGTCATTATTAAGTATTTGTAACAACATTTAATTAAAAGTGTCTACAAAAACGTGTCACAATAGCCATTTATTGTTGTAGTGTCGTACTCTGGCCAGAGATTCCATTCATTATTATTTCATCAGATCACATAGGATATCCACACCCGCGGGTGAGCGGTGAATCCCCGACTACAATGCACTGGCTCCTATATGTGTCGCAACTGTACCCAACCTCGCTACCTGATGACTCTCCTGGAACCGGTAAACGAGTCAAAGCACAGCCCTAGCATATAGAGCCTCAGTATTGTCCCGGGTCGTAAGGACTAACGATGTACAATCATAACCACAGACTTATCCTCTCGATGAATGATAACCACTTGGAAAGTCCGAGGGAGGGTTGTTCGGTATAATCATCATATGACTACCCATCTGCATGTTTGGACATCTCTATGCCCTTACCAAGAAACGCAGTACACAACATCACATATGCTAGGCGGCCTTTATCCCTGTTTTAGGCGGCTGAATCGACTAGGAACGAATTTAGAATATGCAGTGTTTACAAATGAGTTTCAACATCGAATTACGATTCATTTGTATTAAAGCATAATCAAGGACTTTATCTATGCTGTTTGCATGGGTATACAGATAAAGTATAACAAGACCATAAAAAGTTTAATTATATTAAAATATAGATTGTTTATTTCACTTGAGTCAATAAATTCCCTAGCCAACCGTTGGCTTGCAGGGCATCTACTCTAACAATCTCTCACTTGCCCTAGAGCCAACTACCCTTAATCCCATTGCTTCGCGATGCTTTTCAAACAATGGTCCTGGCAAGGTTTTTGTAAGTGGATCAGCAACATTATCTGCAGAGTGGACTCTTTCAACTGATATGTCTCCTCTTCCCACTATCTCCCGTATGATGTGGAACTTCCTCAGTACATGTTTGGATCGCTGATAAGACCTTGGTTCCTTTGCTTGCGCAATGGCACCAGTGTTGTCCCAGTACAACGAGACTGGATCAACTCCCTTAGGAATAACGCCCAACTCTTGGACAAAATTCCTCATCCAATCTACCTCTTTGGCTGCATCAGATGCAACAATGTATTCAGCTTTAGTGGTGGAATCCGCAATGGTGTCTTGCTTGGAACCTTTCCAAAAGACAGCCACACCATATAGCATGAATACAAAGTCAGAGGTAGATTTCGAATCATCTACGTCACATTGGAAGCTAGAATCCGTGTAGCCTTCCAATTTCAATTCTCCACCCCCATAGACCATGAACAAGTTCTTAGTCCTTTTCAAGTACTTAAGAATATCTTTCACGACCTTCCAATGCATTGGACCAGGGTTTGCCTGATATCTGCTTGTAACACTCAAAGTGTAAGCGACATCAAGACATGTCGATATCATACCATACATGATACTACCAAGAGCTAACGCATATGGAATACGTGTCGTCATCTCTATCTCTTCATCAGTTTTGGGACACATAGCTTTAGATAGAGTAATACCATGACACATTGGTAAGTATCTTCTCTTGAACTCTTCCATAGAAAATCGTTTTATAATGGTATCGATATAGGTGGCTTGGGTGAGTCCGAGCATCCTCTTTGATCTATCTCTATAGACTTGTATTCCCAATACGTAGGATGTTTCACCCATGTATTTAATGGAGAATTTACTGGCTAACTATACTTTAGTTGATTGCACTATTCCTACATCATTCTCAATGAGCATGATATCATCAACATGAAGTACTAGGAATATCACCGCACTCCCACTAACTTTCTTGTACACGCATAGTTCCTCAGGATTCTTAGCAAAACCAAACTCTTTGATAGTGCTATCAATTTGAGGTTCCATCTCCTTGATGCCTGCTTGAGATCATATATTGATCTCCTTATGCAAACTTCTTACTGATGTGTATCCCTTAGGTTGAGACATAAATTTCCTCTTTGATGTCTACATTGAGGAATGCAGTCTTTACATCCATTTGTCATATCATAGTCATACCATGATGCTATGGATGTAGTATTCTAATGAACTTAAACATAGCAACGGGTGAAAAAGTTTCCTCATAGTCAACTCCTTGCCTTTGAGTATAATCTTTTGCAACCAGACTTGCTTTGAAGGTCACTACCTTCCCATTCGCCCCAAGATTTCTTTTGTAGATCCATTTGCACCTTATGTGAACGATTCCCTCAGGTTGATCCACCAATGTCCAGACTTGGTTTGAATACATAGAGTCCATTTCTGACTGCATGGCTTCAAGCCATTTGGTTGAATCAGTATCAGATATTGCTTCTTTGAAATTCATTGAATCACATCCAACACAAGACTCATCATGACCTTGTTCATGAAGAAGCTTATATCTTGCAGGTGGTCTAATAACCCTATAAGACCTTCTAGGAGCTTGTACATCAACTAATGGTTCTTGGGAAATGGGTTCAACTTCTGTAGTTGCGGGAGTATCTTGAATTTCTTCAAGTTCTATCATCTTGCCTTTTCTATCTAATAGAAATTCTCTTTCCAAAAAGGTGGCATTTCTTGAAACAATCACTTTTGCTTCATTGGGATGATAGAAATAATATCCAACAGAATTCTTTGGATATCTTACAAAGTAGCACAAAGTGGATCTACTATCCAATTTATCTGCCACTATCTGCTTCACGTAAGCAGGACATCCCCATATTCTCATGTAAGAATATTTGGGAGTTTTTTCCATCCATATCTCATATAGTGTTTTATCCACTACTATTGTATGGACATTATTCAACAACATTGCCGCAGTTTCAAGCGTAAAGCCCCAAAACGATGTAGGCAATTCAGTGAATCCAATCATAGATCGAACCTTGTCCAACAAGGTTCACTTATGACGTTCAGAAACACCATTCAATTGTGGTGTTGCTGGTGGAGCCCACTGTGAGAATCACATTCCCTTTTAGATAACCCAAAAATTCAGCACTCAAGTATTCTCCACTTCGATCAGATCGAAATGCCTTAATACTTCTTTCTAGCTGGTTTTCTACTTCAGATCTAAATTCTTTGAACCTTTCAAATGCTTCAGATTTGTGTTTCATCATATAAACATACCAATACCTCGAATGGTCATTAGTAAAGGTAATGAAGTAGGATTGCCCATATTTTGTGCTAACACTTAGCGGGCCACAAACGTCTGTGTGGATCAAATCCAGTAGACCATGTGTGCGTTCCACGTTTCCATTGAATGGAGTCTTGGTCAATTTTCCTTTTAGACAGGACTTACAAGTAGGTAGAGAATTTATGTCTGACAAGTCAAACATGCTTTCTCCCACTAGCTTGTGCATCCTTCTTTGGGAAATATGACATAGTCTAGCGTGTCATATTTGTGTAGGATTTGGATTATCTAACTTTCTTTTGTTTGTTGTTGAAATCATGTTTACTTGGACATTCACTTATCATTTCCAGAACATTTCTGGCGCATATAATTTCTTATGTCCGGACTTCTTGCAGTGAAATAAATATGTTCTAACTTATCGGGCTTTGTAGGCCTTTTAAGTGTCTTTCAGAGTTTGCCTCTTATTGGGATTGTTTTTCTTGTGAGGGGTTGAACATTTCTCTCCCTTACCTTGTGGGTCATTTTCGTCTGACGAGAGGCCCAATAGAAAAACAACGATTCCCGGTTTTACGGTGATATTATAAGTTATAAGCGTATTGACTAGCTCTTCAAGGCTATCATCTATCTTATTTTAATTGAATTTCACCATCACCCCGTCAAATGACGAAGAGAAAGACAACAAATTGATGTTATCAATTAACTCGTTAGGAATCACGTATTCCAGGCCCACCACATTTTCAATAAGCCCAATCATATGTACATCACGCTCATGGGCTAGAGCCCCATCTTGCATGCATGTATTCATGAGCTTTTAAAATAGTGTGCATCTCTGTACGAGTTTCATGTACCATGAAACTCTTGCATGTTTATTCGAATGTCAGTAACATTCAACATTTCCTCAAACTGTCCATACAGTTCATTTGACATAGAAGCGATCATGTTACACTTTAGTTTGCATACTATGGTCCTACCATCTTGCAAGATTTGTCAGTTCAGCAGGACTGACATTAGTGTGCATGTCATTTTATCCGAATTCAGAACAATTTCCCAACCAGTCTTGAAAATTAGATTTGGTTAGCTTGTTAATAACAGAAATGTATTACGTGAAGAATCGAAAATATACTGATACTGTAGTGCCCAAACTCTGTACACGTATAACTCATGCATTTATTTAAATTGTTAATGCATTTACTTTAATTTAAAATGAGTTTCCGTGGTGCATGATTTATTTTAAATGCATTATGTGATGCACGTTAAAATGTTTTTCGAGTTTCATGTTTCAGGCGATTATTCGTGGCGGGTTCGAGGAAAAGACCGGTGACGATTTTGGCAATTTAGAATGTGGTATTTTATTTTAAGATTTAGGATGGGGCATTTAAAATAAATTATAGAGTTTTAGTATTTTGAAGACTTATTTATGTATTGAGTGATTTAAGAGTTTAAAACTTTTAAAATTGGTGTGTAATTATTTTAATTGTAGAGTTTGATTAAATTAGTGTGGGTTACCCTTTAATTAGTATTTTAAATTAATTAGTTTAGCACTAATTTCTCCTAATTAAAAACACACACACACGTTTTCTACCTCACACACACTTACACGCTTTTACACACACTTGTACACGACTAAACACACACACTCACTTCACATTTCAGATTTTTATTATTTTGAAAGAGAGAAAAACTAGGGTTCTCCTTCCCAACAGCAGCCGGCCCATCCCGTTCACCATTCCATCAATTTTCGAGAGTTTTTATCGCAAGATTTTAGCGCCACGTTCGTACCGGATCAACCTCGCTTCTATCTCCGCTTCGGTATCGCCGTGTCGGTAACGTTTATCATCAAAGGCACGTATAATCTCTATTTTGCTGCGTCGTTCATGTCATATTATGTGTTGCGTTATTTTATGCGTAAAATTCATGTATGATGTTCATAGTTTGAGCGGATAATTGATGGGATCGATTTTGAAGGAAAATTTTTAGATCTAAATCACGTTTTTACTGTTCTTCTTAAAACTGCGAATTTTCGGTCTAGATTTTGAGAAAACTTTCAACAAGAAAATTGTAGAACTTTTTGATACCTTCGATTTGATGTAAAATTCGAGTTATGTCGTTTTTCGTAGGACTTCTCAGACTACGACTCTTACGTAAATTGTGTTTTTTGAGATTTTATTGCTGCAGGCTTCGTTGGGAATCGACGGGTGATCGTTGCTGCATTTAGGTATGTTTATCATGTTGTTAAGATGGTTATTGTGGCGTCGTTTCGTGTCATTAGGCAATTGAGATATTGGATGGGCGTATAAATCGTGTTGTTGTCAAAAGTCGCATTCATGGGTTTATTGGGTTGCTTGTGGTATGTGGGTGTTTTGGGGCAATAGTATAAGCTTGGGTCAGTGTTATGGTATACTAGGATTGGTCTCGAGGTGTCCTTTCATAGTCCGTACTGTAGTGACCCGATCTAGAATCACCTACTAATCAGAACTTAAGCATGCAAAATTAACATTTAAAACTGAATCAGGTAGACAGCGGAAAAACAGTAATACAACCCAATCGAATCCGTAAGTACAAAATACTTAAACAACCAGATCGAACTAAAATCCAAGAATAAATACCAACAACTATAGGTCAACCTCTGCCAGCTCCCTGTCCACTCCCTCCTGGACCGTCCAACCTGAGACGTGCCCCATCGAATAGGGTGTCCAAAACAGAGATAAACCGAGGACGTGAGCATAAAACGCTCAGCACCGAAAGCATGAGTATACAAGACTATGACATGCATGTATGCAAAATGTACTGGATACCAGGATCTGGGTATATCGAAATACTGCTCAGGTAAATGACGTCAAGGTATGTAGCACTCTGCGCCGTCGCACCAGGAGGTGGCTCCCATACCAAAATAAACCTGTGGATATACCGGTGACCTGACCACCGTCGGCCAACGGGGTCCAACCATCCACAACAAACGAGGGCTGAGCACCCTCTCAACAGGCTATCTCAAAAAATAGTCAGGCTCAACATGATTATGCAAATGCCGCATAATAAACCATGCATCATATGACAGATAATAATGCAACATATAAACATGCAACACATAGTAAAGCATACTCAATCCTGCTATCTCGGATAGTACTTTCGTACCTCAAATCAGTAGATCCTAGCAATCAGTCCTAGAATCAAGTCTGCGTCCGTAGTCAGCCCACTGATGCCGCTAGCTCCCAACTAGAGCACAGCTCCGCTACAAAACCAGTAGCTCGCCGCTAGTGCCTAAACCTCGAGAAAAGACTAGAAACCCATCAGAAACGACTAAAATGCTCTGGAACACTCGGAATTGGCGAGTAAAAAGTGAAGCCTCGCGCCTCTATTTATAGACAACGATCGGACGATCCGATCCACTTCGGACGATCCGATCCACTGTACACTTCGGACCTTCCGAACCCTTATCGGACGATCCGAACCCTGCATGTCTTCCACGTGTCCAGACACCTGTCTTCGGACGATCCGAACCCTGATCGGACGATCCGAACTCTGCATGTCTTCCCATGTCCAGCCACCGGTCTTCGGACGATTCGAACCCTCTTCGGACGATCCGAACCCGCTTCGGACGATCCGAACTCTGTTCGGTCCTTCCGATCCCACCGAAATATAATTAATCCAATAATTAACTCAAATTAGGCATCGGGATACTACATTCTCCCCCCCTAAAAAGGATTTCGTCCGCGAAATCGAGTCTGAAGAATGACAATTCTGAACAACAATACATTCAACTTAAGAATGAATTACAACTGAAAGTACAACTGAAATTACAATCATTACTGAAAATACTACAACTAGAACAACTCTGGATGCTCTGACCGCATGCGACTCTCTAGTTCCCAAGTAGCTTCTTCAGTACCTCGGCGCTGCCACTGCACTAAGACAAGAGGAATAGTCTTATTCCGCAGTACCTTATCCTTCCGGTCTAAGATCGAAACCGGTCTTTCCACAAAAGACAAATCCGGATTCAGCTGAACTTCTGTCGGATGCAAAACATGAGACTCATCCGCTACGTATCGTCTCAACAAGGACACATGAAACACATTGTGAACACTAGACAGATACGGTGGCAAAGCTAATCTGTAGGCCAAATCTCCCACACATTCTAAGATCTCAAAAGGACCAATGAATCTCGGAGATAGCTTACCCTTGAGTCCAAATCTCAGAATCCTCCGAAAAGGTGATACCTTGAGAAACACTTTCTCGCCTGCATCAAAATGAACAGGTCTGCGCTTGGAGTTCGCATAACTCGCTTGTCGATCCTGAGCAGTCTTAATCCGCTGTTTGATCACAAGAACTTTGTCCATGGCCTGCTGAATCAATTCTGGACCCTCGACCTGTCGTTCTCCAACTTCTTCCCAGAACAGAGGAGCACGACAACGTCGACCATACAATGCTTCAAACGGAGACATACCAATACTCCTATGAAAACTGTTGTTGTATGCAAACTCTATCAGCGGCAGATGATCCTGCCAAGCTGGCCCGAAATCCATCACACAAGATCTCAACATATCCTCAAGAGTACGAATAGTCCTCTCTGACTGACCGTCAGTCTCTGGGTGATATGCAGTACTCAAACTCAAGGTAGTGCCCAAAGCTTGCTGAAAGCTGCCCCAAAATCTAGATGTAAATCGAGGATCTCTGTCACTAACGATACTCACGGGCACACCATGAAACCGTACAATCTCCTGAATGTACAACCGTGCCATCCGATCGAAAGTGAAATCTCTGTTATACGGAAGAAAATGGGCAGACTTAGTAAGTCGATCCACTACCACCCAGATAGCATCTCTATTCCCCACAGACATAGGCAAGTGAGTCACGAAGTCCATCGTGATATGCTCCCACTTCCACTCTGGAATAGGAAAATTCTGCAACAAACCTCCAGGTCGTCGATACTCAGCCTTCACCTGCTGACAGACAAGGCATTTGGAGACATACTGATAAACATTACGTTTCATACCTTTCCACCAAAATCGAGTCCTCAAATCCTTATACATCTTGTTGCTCCCTGGATGAACACTCAACTTGCTACGATGAGCCTGGGACAAAATCTCCTCCCTCAAAGTGTCATCTTCCGGTACAACAACACGACCAGATAAGCACAAAAGACCCTCGGACTGATAGTGGAAACCAGAAGTATTATCTCCATCAGCCAACCGAGCTAATTTCTGAATCTTAGAATCAGACATCTGAGCATCTCTAATCCGAGAATACAAAACTGGCTCAGAAAAAATAGTAGCTATACGGATACTCTCCGTTCCCTTCCGATGCTTACAATTGAATCCCATCGAACAGAAATCCTGAATAATCCCAGATACAGCACAAGTCTGAAGAGCAGATAATCTCACCTTGCGACTAAGAGCATCGGCCGTGAGATTCGCAGATCCTGGATGATACTTGATCTCACAATCGTAATCCTTGAGTAGATCCATCCAACGACGCTGACGCATGTTCAACTCAGCCTGAGTGAACAGATACTTCAAACTCTTATGATCAGTGAAGATCTCAAATCGCTCACCATACAGATAATGGCGCCAGATTTTCAAAGCAAAAACGATCGCTGCTAATTCCAGATCATGAACAGGATAGTTTTCCTCATGAGGCTTTAACTGTCTCGACGCATAAGCAATCACATGCTCATTCTGCATCAGAACACACCCTAGTCCCTGTAAAGAGGCATCGGTGTAAACACTGAAACCACCAGATCCAGACGGTAAAGCCAAAACAGGCGCAGATGTCAAACGTCTGCGAAGTTCCAAGAAACTCTCTTCGCACTCTGATGTCCATTCAAATGAAACATCTTTCCGAGTGAGCTGAGTGAGTGGCTTAGCAATCTGAGAGAAGTTGACAATGAAACGGCGATAATACCCAGCCAATCCCAGAAAACTGCGGATCTCGGCTACTGTCGTCGGACGCGACCAGTTCAATACCGCTTCCACCTTGCTCGGGTCAACTGAAACTCCCTTGCTAGAAATGACATGACCAAGGAATACAACCCTGTCAATCCAAAACTCACATTTACTCAACTTCGCATAAAGCTGATTCTCGCGAAGTGTCTGTAAAATAATCCTTAAGTGTTGTGCGTGTTCTTGCTGATCATGCGAATAGATTAAGATATCATCTATAAACACCACAACAAACTTATCCAAGAAATCCCGAAAAACCCGATTCATCAGATCCATAAAAACTGCTGGTGCATTCGTCACCCCAAAAGGCATAACCAGAAACTCATAATGCCCATACCGGGTCCTGAATGCAGTCTTCGATATATCTCCCTGATGAACTCGAAGCTGATGATAACCAGACCTTAAATCAATCTTGGAATACACAGAGGTACCTTGCAGTTGATCAAATAAATCATCAATCCGTGGCAACGGATACTTATTCTTTATCGTAGCACGATTCAACTGCCGATAATCTATGCAGAGCCGCATAGAACCATCCTTATTTTTGAAAAAAAGAACTGGTGCTCCCCACGGGGACACACTGGGTCGAATATACCCCTTGTCAAGAAGATCCTGCAACTGCTGTTTCAATTCTTGCATCTCCGATGGAGCTAAACGATAAGGAGCTCTAGAGATTGGTGTCGTGCCTGGCACTAAATCAATGCCGAAATCCACTTCCCGAACGGGAGGAAAACCAGGAATCTCCTCGGGAAAAACATCCGGAAAATCGCAAACCACTGGAATGTCACTGATACCGACACTATCTGCGGACGAATCAATAGCATAGATAAGGTAGCCTTCCCCGCCCGACTCTAAAGCACGACAGGCTTTCAGAGCAGAAACCACAGACATCGGGGGTCGCGCTCCCTCTCCATAGAAAAACCAACTGTCGCCCTCAACTGGACGAAACTGCACAAACTTCTGATAACAGTCCACAGTAGCTCTAAACACAGTCAGCACATCTATTCCCAGAATGCAATCAAAATCCTCCATCGCAAGAATCATCAAATTAGCAGTTAAAACATTACCCTCAAATTCTAGAGGACAACCTAAAACTAGACGTCTAGCTAGCACCGAATGACCCATCGGTGTGGAAACAGATACCACAACGTCCAAAGAAGTGAAAGGTAATGCATGACGCTTAGCAAATCTCGCAAATATGAATGAATGAGATGCACCAGTGTCAATGAGAACGTAAGCAGGTAATCCACATAATAAAAATAAACCTGCGATAACTCTCTCGTTCTCCTCAGCAGCCTGATCCTGGTTAAGAGCAAAGACCTGCCCTTGAGTACGCGGTCGGAGGTTAGAACCCTGAGTAGACTGTCCCTGCTGTGGCCTCTGATGAACTGAAGCCTGAGAACCAGATCCTGATCCTCCGCCCGTCTGTGGACAATCTCTCTTCATGTGGCCCATCTCACCGCACTTGTAACAAGCACCCGCAACCTTGCGACAACGCTCCGTCGGATGATCCTTCCCGCAGTGCTGACACGGGCCCCTCTTCTTCCCAAAATGGTGAACTCCTCCAGATCCAGAGGAAGAAGAAGTAGATCCAGCCTTCTTAAATGCTTGGGCGCGGGGACCCAAAGAACTAGTAGGACGAGCAGACTGCATGGCTCGACCTCTCAACAAACTGCCCTCAGCCTGGCGACAACGATTTACAAGGCCCTCATACGATGTCGGATCATCGCAGACAACAACCCGATCATAAATCTCCTGATTGAGGCCCTGAAGAAAATGGTTATACTTGGCCATAGCATTGTCACTGACATGCGGAACATACGGAAGCAACTCAAAGAACTTCTGCTGATACTCATCAACAGACAAACTTCCCTGCTTCAGATTGATCAACTCAATCGCCTTGGTCTGCAGAAGAGCTGGCGGAAAGTAAAGCAGCATGAAAGCGGCTCGGAAATCGGCCCAAAGAACTCGACCCTGTCGCTGAACTATCGGTGCAGAGGTAGACCTCCACCACTTGCGCGCACCACCCTCCAGCAAGAAATCAAGGGTATCAATCTGTTGCTCCGCCGAGCACTGAAAAGTCTTGAAGCAGCTCTCCATCCTCTCAAGCCAGTTCTCCGCAACATCCGGGGTCTCACCGCCTGAAAGAGGTTTCGGCCCCATCTGCAAGAACCGATGCATACTAAAACTTCGAGGCTCATCACGACGGTGTTGACGACGTTCTCGATGCTCTCGACGACGCTCCCGATCGTCGCGGTCTCCCCAGCGTCCAACGCTGCCATGACTACTAGCATCGTCGTCAAAACCAGACATCTCTTAGCTACAAAAGTTACCAGAGATTAAACCCAAAAGAACAGTTCTAAATCCCAAAATCTTAATGCATGCTCTGATACCATAAATGTAGTGACCCGATCTAGAATCACCTACTAATCAGAACTTAAGCATGCAAAATTAACATTTAAAACCGAATCAGGTAGACAGCGGAAAAACAGTAATACAACCCAATTGAATCCGTAAGTACAAAATACTTAAACAACCAGATCGAACTAAAATCCAAGAATAAATACCAACAACTATAGGTCAACCTCTGCCAGCTCCCTGTCCACTCCCTCCTGGACCGTCCAACCTGAGACCTGCCCCATCGAATAGGGTGTCCAAAACAGAGATAAACCGAAGACGTGAGCATAAAACGCTCAGCACCGAAAGCATGAGTATACAAGACTGACATGCATGTATGCAAAATGTACTGGATACCAGGATCTGGGTATATCGAAATACTGCTCAGGTAAATGACGTCAAGGTATGTAGCACTCTGCGCCGTCGCACCAGGAGGTGGCTCCCATACCAAAATAAACCTGTGGATATACCGGTGACCTGACCACCGTCGGCCAACGGGGTCCAACCATCCACAACAAACGAGGGCTGAGCACCCTCTCAACAGGCTATCTCAAAAAATAGTCAGGCTCAACATGATTATGCAAATGCCGCATAATAAACCATGCATCATATGACAGATAATAATGCAACATATAAACATGCAACACATAGTAAAGCATACTCAATCCTGCTATCTCGGATAGTATTTTCGTACCTCAAATCAGTAGATCCTAGCAATCAGTCCTAGAATCAAGTCTGCGTCCGTAGTCAGCCCACTGATGCCGCTAGCTCCCAACTAGAGCACAGCTCCGCTACAAAACCAGTAGCTCCCCGCTAGTGCCTAAACCTCGGGAAAAGACTAGAAACCCATCAGAAACGACTAAAACGCTCTGGAACACTCGGAATTGGCGAGTAAAAAGTGAAGCCTCGCGCCTCTATTTATAGACAACGATCGGACGATCCGATCCACTTCGGACGATCCGATCCACTGTACACTTCGGACCTTCCGAACCCTTATCGGACGATCCGAATCCTGCATGTCTTCCACGTGTCCAGACACCTGTCTTCGGACGATCCGAACCCTGATCGGACGATCCGAACTCTGCATGTCTTCCACGTGTCCAGCCACCTGTCTTCGGACGATTCGAACCCTCTTCGGACGATCCGAACCCGCTTCGGACGATCCGAACTCTGTTCGGTCCTTCCGATCCCACCGAAATATAATTAATCCAATAATTAACTCAAATTAGGCATCGGGATACTACACGTACAATCAAGCTTGGGAGTGAGTAATAAGCAATATAAGAATTTCCCGCAGGCTTCATTTCATCCGAGGCTAGCCGGACCCCTACACGGACCCAGGCACGGGGTCCGTGCCTTTGTTCCTTCCGGAGTGTCTTTCACCGAGTCTACACGGACCCCTACACGGTCCTAAGCACGGGGTCCGTGCCTCCCCTTTTCTGCACAAACATTTTACAGTACCTACACGGACTCGGAGCCGGACCTGGGCACGGGGTCCGTGTACTCGAGTTTTGGGAAACATTATGATATGCTTTGAGGTTTGATGTCTTGGTTTAGTACAATGTTTAACAACATCGAGTCACGGGAATTTTATAACGTCCTAAGGAAATGTATGAGCTCGTGGGTAAGCTTGACTGTTACGTTTAAGTTACACCCGTTAAGTTTATGAATTCACGTTAGTATGTTGCAGCAACGACCCCGATCGAAGTCCAATAGATCCCTCATCGCCAAGTAAGTATGTTGATTTGCAAGAAAATATTTTTTTAAGTTCTGAGGTATGCTAAATGTCTTGTGACCAAATTATGAATGGGTTTGGAAGTCGATGAACGTGGCCGAGGACCTCTCCGCCCCGTTAAATTATGAACAGGTTTAGATCGAGGTTGGAAAGCGTTAAATTATGAACGAGGACCAACCAGCCCGTTAAATTATGAACGGGGATGTCATGTATGTGGCAGTGGATACGTCTCTGTCAGCTTAGTAGTGCGGTTTGTCTGATCAGGCATTTATTATGTATGGGTCACTTGCTTTGAAACATCATCTACGAAAAATGATTATGAAGTTATGTATGTTCAAGTATGCAAGCACGTTTAAGAAAAGTTTATGTTATGCCACGTCTAAGCATGTATGTACGTATGTTCAAGTTTTAATACGCAAGTTCAAGTTTCAAGTATGTATGTTCTATTTTAAAGTTGCATGCGATTTTATTATATATTACTTGTTATTCTCAGTTTATACGTGTTGAGTCTTTAGACTCACTAGACTTAATCGATGCAGGTGAGGATGATCATGACGAGACGAGGGATGGGGACCAAGTAGCCAGCTTGGACTGAGCAGAAGTTTAGACCCGAGGACCGCCCACGTCATTTTAAGATTTTAAGCATGAAAATATTAATACTCTGATTTTATGTTTTGGTTGCTGGACATTTTGAACAAGCCTTTCTTTTAGCAAAGTTTTATTGGTGAATGGATGATGTAGTGACGACCGTATTGATTTTATTTTCGTATTCAAGAAAATTTTTAATTCTTCCGCAAATTTTAAGGAGCAAGAGGACGGTACGTTACAGATACGGAAACAGAATAATTGTTGCTGATTATTTTAAAATAATTTTAAGATATAAAATATGGATTTTATTTTATAAATCTCCCTCCCACTATTTCTACATTTCCACCACCCTCTGATGAAAAAAGGAAATTGTATTTCCTTAGTGGGCACGTAGAGTCCAATTAGTCAATTATAATCCCGAATAATATCAGCCAATTATAATTTCTAAAAGGTAGAATCCAATTACATCCCTATGCAACCTCCGCGTGTTTTGCCTCGCGTTTAATAAGGACCCAATAATATGACTTCGTTTATTTTCGCGTGTCAAACCGACCCATCCATGTTGAATTGTAGTACACGGTCGCCATTAGTTCCCCCAATAATATGAGCCGAAGTCATGGGAGTTTCCATCAATTCACATCATGTGGCGCCCGGTTTAGGAATTCATAATTATTCCCTTACTAGGTGCCACATTTACCTTCAATCTTTCTTTATTGAACTTCTATTTTTATTTTTACCATTATTGTTATTAGAAAGATATTGTAGATAAAAATTTGAACATTTTCTACAATAATTTAATGATTATCTACAAATATTTACATTCTTATTTCAAATATGTACAATTATTTTACAACGGAAGTCTAACATTCATATGTACAATTATGTTACAGCGGAAGTTAAACATTCATTTATAAACAGATCATCTCAACTTTCAAATGCTCTTATTTCAGCTTCAGTTATTTTCCTCTTGTTCCAATTCGGGGGTTCCTGTGTCTGGAAATTACAATAGACGAAGAGAAACAGAGGGTTAAGTCTTTGAGTACTTAGTGAGTTTAAATCAATATATGGTTTTTAAATAACACTTCGTCATAATTATACATGAAATAATAGGAATAAAAGTTTAGATATTATGAATGATATGCAATGAAATAATAGATAAATGAAAATTCCATAAAATAACATTGGTGGCTCGAATTGATCATTTTTTACGAGCCGGGTGAACCATTCTCCGGACCGAAATATTCGGTGCGCGTTGTTCAGATGAACCATATACCCTGTGTGAAGCCCTGAAAATCCTTACTTTGAAAATTTGCGGAAAATTAAAAATTTTCATTTTAAAAGAACTTAAACGGCCTCATTCATAAAATCACTGGTGAATCAAGTTCAATGTTTCCAATTATTGCAACGGAAGAAAAATAAAGTTGCCAACAATAACAATTTAAAATTTGTCCAACGACTGATAAAATTGTTAGCGTAAAAATAACAACTGCTGCGCTGAGGTCCTCGGGTGCCACTACTGCCGACCCAAGCTGGCTCACTGGTCCCTGGCCTCATCAGTACCTACAACAATCAAGTCTAGTGAGCCTAAAGACTCAGCATGCATATATCGCAGGTAACGAGTAAAATCTGAAGTAAAATATGCTTGGGATAAAATATCATGTCATGAGGTATACTGAAAATAATCTGTACTCATGCTGAAAATAATCTGTATTGAACAATTATAATACGTGCATAACTGGACTGATAATCACAGTAAAAATGTTTGCTCCTTGGAGCCCTGTACTGAAATAACTGGTAAAATTTTCTGTTGAGAATATGTTTTACGCCTGTGGCCACTGCACTAAGCTGAACTGATCGGTAATTGACTACCGGGGAGTCTGAAACTGAACTGAGCTGGCCGGTCACTGGCGACCGGGTGGTACCAAACTGAACTGAGCGGTCAATGGCGACCGTATAAAATAATACTCCCACATAGTGAATGAACCACAAGCCATATCGCATAAATCTCAAAAATAATCATTTTCTATTTTTCATGCACGTAATATAATTAACTGGAATAATGAAAATCCTGTAATTTTTCCGACTGGATTGGATTGGATCGTCCCCCAGGCTCGCTGCAACCTAACTGTGCCATGAAAAATATGCAATAGCTTAAACTTGACCAACTATGCAATTTAGTTCAAAAGATGCGACTATGACGCCTAATGACTTCGTATTTAATCATGACTCCGAACCAACCCGAACCAACACTGAACCGACGTATAGTCATGATTAAAATACGCTGAAAATAATGAAATAATGCTCCTAAAATTATGATAGTCGAAATCTAGGTGGAATGGAGGCCAAAACAAGAAACGCTCTTTCGAGAGTCAATTTGACACATCGCACCGTAAATTCTCGTACGACCTCAAAAATGATCCGAATGACGAACGGCCAAAACCATGACCTTCCTAACTCATTGAGGCACTGTCCAGTCCAAGGCCATGGGCTAAAAGCCAACTAAGAACTCAAATGAGCCTTCTAAACGACACAACAACTTGCTGTAAATTTCCAGCAGCTGCGCAACTACAAGACTTGAGTTGGTTTCGAGACTATCGGCCATTAGGGGTGTGAACCACCGACTAGAGACTCTTACCAACATCGCAAGGAATGATTTGAACCATGGCTAAGGGCACAAGGCCAGCCACAATTCGCACCACACCAGAAACGAGACTACACACCTAGCCGAGAAGGATATTCTGCGCGCATAGGGAGTTTGGCTTCGCTTGTTGTCTCGTGTCGTTCCAGTGGCCATTTTATTGACCATGGCACGATCTAGACATCTAGGGGCAAGGTGTAAACCATGGCTAAGGGCCCTAGGCCAACCAAGATCCACATCAAACCACACAATTCAAAATGCATGTTGCTGTCAAATGAAGGGAATCCGAGAGGGGAGGGGCTGTTCTTGCTTCGTTGGTTGTCTAGCGTCGTTCCAGTGGCCATTTCATTGACCATGGCATGATCTAGACATCTAGGGGCATGGTATGAACCGTGGCTAAGGGCCATAGGCCAACCAAGATCCATACCAAGCAACAAAAGAAACGAACCACAAGCTGTCCAACTGAAGTAGCCGAAGGGGTATAGGGGCTGTTCTTGTTGTTTATTTAAAAACCGATGAGCCATGGACCAAGCCACAAAAAGGGCGACTTAGTCACGTCTTAGACATGCTAGGGGAGTGATCCAACCATGGCTAAGAGCCCTTAGGGCAGCCAAGATCAGATCCAACCCCTTGACATAAAAACTGAAATTTCGAACATCATTTTCTGCACCTATGGGACTTGCTGTCAATTCGGTTCATACAGCAAGCATGGGACTGAAACCAACGTTCTAACATGACCCTAACATGTCCTAGTACATGTCCATAATCAGCTTTGAGCCCCTGGAACGATCCATCCCTGAAAACGAAACAAAACATACCAATCGTGAAGCATAGAAGTCGATAGAAAAATCTGTGCAGAATTTTTGTTACGTGTCTACTGAAAATTTCGGTTTTTAGCATGATGAAATCTGATCATGTACTGAAAAATACTTGCTAATATGACTTGATTGAGGTTTAGAAAAAGTATATACATGCCTTGGATTCGTTTCGAAAGAAAACGAAAAGAACGAAACGATACGGCGCGGAGGAGGTGGAGCGCTTTCTTTTCTTGCTACCTTTCCTTCTCTCGATTTTTCTTGCCTTCTTCCCTAGCTAAGACTCACGAAATTTACACTCAAAATGATCTGAATTTCAGTCATAGGGGAGGAGAATGATGGTTGGAATGGTGAGGGGCAAGATCCACAAATATAGGATCTCAACTCAAGACCAAGTCCCACACTCATTAAATTGGAATAAGATGGTTGTTTGACAAGTCTTCTTGGGGGGAAATGACCGATGGATTACAAGCCCATCTAGATTAGGATAATGCTTATTAGTTAATTAATTAAGGTTGCTCAATAATTAAAAGGTTTACATGCTAGCTTAACAAAGAATGGGTCAAAAGGTTGATGAGTTGGCAAATGATAGGCTATCATCTTAAGGGGGCCGAAATTTTGCATCTAAAAATGAATGGGGAGTGTTGTTTATTTACTAAATTAATAATTCTTAAAAGCCTCACTAATCCTTTAATTAATTTAGTGAGCTAACCCCTTAATTATTCAACTTAAATGGGCTTATTTCTTAATCACCTCAAGTAACTTAAATAATTCCTTAAACTTCTTTTTAACTTAAATGAACTTACTTGCTAGCTAAATTAACTCCCGGAAATATTTCTCGAAATCTTAAATCCTATCTCAAAACTCCAACTCCGGTCCGGCCTCACTGAAATAACTGAAATGCTAAAAATCAACTACTGAACTGAAATAATAAAATAATTAACTTCAAAGAAATGCATTTAAAATAATCATGCAATGAAGTCAATTAAATTTTAAAATTCTAGAATTATGCATGGTTTATACGTAGACTGATTTACGGGTTCTACAATCCTTCACCCCTTAAAAGAAATTTCGTCCTCGAAATTAAAACTCACCGAATAACTCGGGGTAACGCTCTCTCATCTCCGGCTCAGACTCCCATGTAGCTTCCTCCTAAGAATGGTTGAGCCATTTGAATTTGACTCGCTTAACCAGCTTGTTCCGAAACTTCTTCTCCTGTCTGTCTAGGATCTGCACTGGTCTCTCTTCATAAGATAGGTTCGGAGTAAGCTGTAACGGCTCAAAATTCAAGACATGCGAAGGATTTGCCATATACTTCCTCAGCATAGAGACGTGGAAGACATTGTGTACTCCGGCCAAATTCGGCGGAAGAGCAACACGATAAGCTAGCGTCCCTACTCTGTCAAGGATCTCAAATGGTCCAATGAATCTCGGACTGAGCTTCCCTTTCTTCCCAAATCTCATGACACCCTTCATAGGTGCTACTTTCATAAAGACATGGTCGCCGACAGCAAATTCTAAATCTCTCCTTCTCTGATCTGCATAGCTCTTCTGTCGACTCTGAGCAGTCCTCATCCTATCATGGATCTTCACTACTACACCGGCAGCCTGCTGAATAATCTCTGGACCCAATTCTGCTCTCTCTCCTACTTCATCCCAATGAACAGGAGATCTACACTTACGGCCATACAGTGCTTCATACGGAGCCATACCAATAGACGACTGGAAACTGTTGTTATATGTGAACTCTACCAATGGCAATTTCGACTCCCAACTCCCTGAGAAGTCAATCACACAAGCACGAAGAAGATCCTCTAAGATCTGAATAACTCGCTCTGACTGCCCATCTGTCTGCGGATGGAAAGCTGTGCTAAACAGCAACTTCGTACCCATATTCGAATGCAAGCTCTTCAAAAAAGAGGAAGTAAATGTGGGGTCTCTGTCAGATACGATAGAAACTGGAATACCATGAAGTCGGACTATCTCCCGGATATACAACTCTGCATACTTAACCATGGTGAAAGTCGTCTTAATGGGCAAAAAGTGCGCTGATTTGGTAAGACGATCTACAATCACCCAAATGGCATTTGATCCTCTGACTGACTTCGGCAAACCTGTCACGAAGTCCATGGTAACATTCTCCCACTTCCACTCGGGAATGGGAAGAGGCTTGAGCAAGCCTGCTGGTCTCTGATTCTCTACCTTCACTAACTGACAAGTCAGACACTCAGATACAAAACGTCTGATGTCCTTCTTCATCCCAGGCCACCAATACAACAGCAGCAGATCTTGTACATCTTCGTACTTCCAGGGTGAATGGAGTACGGCGACATATGGGCCTCTGATAGAATATCTGCTCGGATAGTATCACTGCTAGGAACCCATATCCTGTCTCGGTATCTCACAATACCGTCGCTGACTGAATACAAGACACTGCCCTTGGCTTCATCTCTCTTCTTCAACTGTGCCAACTGCTCATCTGCTGCCTGACCACTGCGAATACGGCCCATAAGAGAGGATTGGATAGTCAAGGTAGATAAATGAGGAACTTTACTTCGAGGGTAAGTTTCAAGATCAAACCTCTGCATCTCAATCTGAAGAGGTTTCTGCATCGTCAAATGAGCCATCACTGCGACTTTTCTGCTCAAAGCATCCGCAACTACATTAGCTTTACCCGGGTGGTAGCTAATGTCACAATCGTAGTCTTTCACAAGCTCCAACCAACGCCTCTGACGCATGTTCAGCTCTTTCTGCGTAAAGAAATACTTGAGGCTCTTATGGTCGGTAAAGATTTGGCATTTCTCTCCATACAGATAGTGCCTCCAAATCTTCAAGGCAAAAACTACGGCTGCTAACTCCAGATCATGGGTAGGGTAGTTCTTCTCATGAACCTTCAGCTTTCGAGAAGCATACGCTATCACTCTCCCATGCTGCATCAATACTGCGCCAAGACCGAGCTTCGAAGCATCGGTATAAAGGACAAACTCACCAGATCCTGACGGTACGGCCAAAACGGGTGCTGAGATAAGAGCTTGCTTCAAAGTATCAAAGCTCTTCTGACACTCCTCGCTCCATACAAATTTCACATTCTTCTTGGTCAATGATGTGAGTGGAACGGCAATAGAGGAGAATCCATTAATGAATTTCCGGTAATATCCTGCTAGGCCGAGAAAACTGCGGATTTCAGATGCATTCTGAGGCAAAACCCAATCTCTGACTGCTGTAACCTTTGCTGGGTCTACCTCAATACCACTGCTTGAAACGATGTGGCCTAAGAACGCCACCTTCTCCAACCAGAATTCGCATTTACTGAACTTCGCGAACAACTTATGCTTCTGCAAGGTCTGCAACACTGTGGTCAAATGTCGGCTGTGATCCTCTTGACTTTTGGAGTAGACGAGAATGTCGTCTATGAACACTATCACAAACTGGTCAAGATACGGCTGAAATACGCGATTCATGAGATCCATGAAGATTGCTAGCGCATTCGTCAGACCGAACGGCATCACAAGGAACTCATAGTGACCATAACGAGTCCTGAAAGCAGTCTTGGAAACATCAGCATCCTTCACCCTCAACTGGTGATTACCGGAACGCAGATCAATCTTGGAGAAATCCGAAGCTCCCTGCAACTGGTCAAACAAATCCTCGATCCTCGGAAGTGGGTATTTGTTCTTCACTGTAACCCTGTTCAATTCTCGGTAGTCAATGCAAAGTCTCATAGAGCCATCCTTCTTCTTAACAAACAATACTGGCGCGCCCCAAGGTGAGAAACTAGGGCGAATGAACTCCTTGTCAAGAAGTTCCTGAATCTGCTTCTTAAGCTCTGCCATCTCTGTCGGTGCAAGTCGGTACGGCGCCTTTGAGATAGGAACCGTACCTGACATAAGCTCGATGGAAAACTCCACCTCTCTCTCGGGTGGCATACCAGAGACGTCTTCGGGAAAAACGTCTAAGAAATCTCTGACAATCGGAACATCTGAGGCTGACTGGCTAGGTTCCTCGGGGACTGATAAAAAGGTTGCTAGAAACGCCCGACACCCTCTATGCATGAGCTTCCTAGCCTGAACATAAGGAATAATGCGCGGTAAGGGAAAGTACCTGTCCGGCTCAAATAAGAACTGCTCCATTCCTGGCAGTCGGACAAGAACAGATCTCCGCTGGAAGTCTATCAACACTCTATTCCTCAATAGCCAGTCCATCCCTAGGATGATGTCAAATTCTGGCATCGGTAGCACGATCAGATCCGCATAAACAAGATTACCGTGCAGCTCAAGATCTATATCTCGGATAACATTGGTAGCTGCCATCTCCTCGCCTGACGGCAACACTACTGAAAAGGATGTGTCTAGCCCAATGGTCTTGATCTTGAGAAAGTTTGCAAAGACCTCCGAAATAAACGAGTGAGTGGCCCCTGAATCTATCAGGGCCTTGGTAGCGGAACCAGATATAAAAATTCTCCCTGAAAGATCGGAACTCTAATTTGAACCCAATAGCTACAAGAGTTAAACTTATAGGCATGCAAAGGTCAAAGTTCTTCTAACTTAAATCCCCAAACTAATATTGAGCAGAGCATGCAATCCTATCGCAGTTCTAAGTTCAAATCTAAATCCCGATTCCCAAAACACGGAAATTCAAATAATAACTTAAAGCTTAAAAGTACCTGTCAACAACATAGTCTCCGGGTTTGTTTCCGCGGCATGGAGAGCAAAAACTCTGCCTTGGGTAGGCAGATTCCTCTGAGGGCACTGCAGCAACATGTGGTCTGGACTGCCACATTTAAAACACTTTCCTGAGCCAGACATACATGCTCCAGGATGGCGGCGTGAGCACCTGGGACAGACTGGGTGCTCCTGAGTCCTCGGGGCTGGGCGTCCCCGCTGCTGCTGCTGCTGCTGCTGGCCTCGGTTCCTGGGCGGTCTATGAAAAGGCCTCTTATTCTGCTGCTGATGCTGACGAGGAGGAGGGCGGTGCGTTGCCTGGACTGGGCGCTTGCCCCGGAGATCCCTCTCAATATCCCGCAGGTCCTGCTCTGCGGCTAGAGCTTTGGAGACGGCAATCTCATAGTTAGCAGGGTCAGACACCCTAACATCCTGGCGCAAGATCGGCCTTAAACCCACCAGGAAATGCATCAACTTAGCTTTGGCATCATTCGCGATCAGGGGCACAAAGTGACAGCCCCTCTCAAACTTACGGATGAACTCCGTAACCGACAGATCCCCCTATCTCAGACTCATGAACTCGGTGGTCAGCCTGGTGCGAACCTCCTCAGCAAAATACTTGGAGTAGAAAACCTCCGTAAAGTGTGCCCAAGAAAGTGTAGCCAAAGTCAAGGCTACCGACGCTCCTTCCCACCATAAGCGGGCGTCTCCAGTGAACAGATAGGTGGCACATCGGACTCGGTCTGCGTCTCCCAGCTCCATAAACTCGAAGATGACCTCGAGGGATTTGATCCATCCCTCGGCAATCATGGGGTCAGACGTCCCCGAAAACTCCTTCGGACGCATCTTCATAAACCTCTCATAGACAGCCTCGGGCCCTGTCGGCCTTGCTGCGGCAGTGGCAACGACATTGTTCCTCGCAAACTGTGCGAAGAACTGTGTCATCCCAGCTAGCATCCGGGCATTCATATCAGGCGGAGGTGGTGGAGGTAAGTCTTCCTCCCGCCTACGATCCTCACCGTACTCATGACAGCGCTCCTCGCCACCTCTCGGGCGTCCAATCTGGCGTCTAGGGGGCATACTGTTCCATACATAACCCGTACGTAACTAACATGCATAATTCCATAATTTATTTTAAATGAATACTGAAATACTGAAAAGATCTGATTGTTAACTATTTCATGGAAGCATGCTGTCACAATAATTCGTGCTTTAAATAAAATGCTGAAATGTAAAATTTACAGACCGAAGACGTGGCTTCGTGAGTTTCTCGGAGTCAGTAGTAGTGTAACCCTTTACAAGAACATAGGCTCTGATACCAACTGTGAAGCCCTGAAAATCCTTACTTTGAAAATTTGCGGAAAATTAAAAATTTTCTTTTTAAAAGAACTTAAACGGCCTCATTCATAAAATCACTGGTGAATCAAGTTCAATGTTTCCAATTATTGCAACGGATGGAAAATAAAGTTGCCAACAATAACAATTTAAAATTTGTCCAATGACTGATAAAATTGTTAGCGGAAAAATAACAACTGCTGCGCTGAGGTCCTCGGGTGCCACTACTGCCGACCCAATCTGGCTCACTGGTCCCCGTCCTCGGCCCTGGCCTCATCAGTACCTACAACAATCAAGTCTAGTGAGCCTAAAGACTCAGCATGTGTAATGCCCTAGATTTTATATCATGTTAAGCAAAGAGTATAGAATTTGAATCGATATAATTATGGACGGGCTATTACGAGACCAGATTGGCCAAACAATTAAATTAGACAACCTTGGGACAGAATTGCTGCGCCCGAGCAGTGAAGATCGACCGCCAGAGCGCCAGTGTCCCTGGAAAGTACGTTGCGGGCAGAAGACTTGGCGCCCGGGCGGTAGTTTGTGACCGCCCGAGCGCCAAAGAAGCAAATCTGTAGTGCTCGAGCCGAGAGGGCCGCGCTCGAGCGGTACATTATTACCGCCCGAGCGCCGACCAGGATGCGAGAAAAGTGACACGTTTCAATACATGCAACGTGATATATATATATATATATATATATATATATATATATATATATATATATATATATATATATATATATATATATATATATAAAGAAGCTAAAGAATCTCCGGGAAAATCCTTACGCCTTTATATTTCAATCCGTCCGTTAGATTTTAAATCCGACTTCGGTACTGTGTTCCTATCAACGCAGACTACAACTGGACGTAAGTTTTACTACTTTTTGACATGTTTTGAAATTATGATGTGGTTAGAATTGAATACACGTCATATATGTTGTTCTTGACATGTTAGACAGCGTAGAATCGAAGTCAGATTAATAAACGGACTGAATATGGAATTGTTATGAATTTCAGAATGAAATTGACTGAGAAGTGGTATCAGATTTGTATGGTGATTGATTGTAAATGATTGGAATTTATATAGACTGATATAATATTATCAGTATCGCAAGATGGTACTGTTATACTGTCAGAAATTGATAAAACAGAGATGTTGTGATTTGATTAGATTATTGATACAGAATATATTGATATTGTCATTGCCAGATTGAACAGTGACAGAATTTGAATCGAGACTTCGATTGTATCAGATCGACAACAAGAAAGGTATAAATAAATGTTGATTCGGGATTGCACAACTCGAGTTAGGTCTGACTTGAGTTTCCCTAAATCACATACTTTACTTTATTGCATTGATATTTGCAGATTATCAGATTGATATGTTAATGTATTGACTTAGAACAGAGTCATAGTCCGAGTCTAGGGAAGACAGCCTAGCTAGGGCAGAACAGCCGAGTCTTTCTCAGAACCAATAAAACTCTAGACTTACGGTGTATCGAAGAGCCTTAGATGTAGATCGACGTCTATCTCAGACACTCGATACAGAATACCAAAGTCTAAATTAGATTGGGATCCCTAGATTTGAGATAAGATAAGATTAGATCACGAGTCATTAATTCATGTAATCAGATTAGATACATGTTTTGATGTTTGTTTATGCTTTTATATATGTTTTATATGATTGCATTTAATACATTGTTTATACTGGGATATTTATATCTCACCGAAGTTATCCGGCTGTTGTCTTGTTTGTATGTGTGCATGACAACAGGAGGGACAGGTACAGGGTCACAGAGATGAAAACAGATTAAGATTAGAGTGGTGATACCGGACTTGGATTGGAGCTAGGGTTTAAACACTTGATAGTAGTTGTTGAACCTGAGTATGTATGATTGTATATTTTATCAGATTTATACTTTTATACTGATATGTATAGGAGTTTGATTCCATTACCTTCCGCATTTTAAAAAAAAAATTTTAGACCCTGTTTACTATAAATGATTAATTAGTCCCAATGACGATTAAGAACATGATTAGCGTCCGGGTCCCCAGAACAGGTGGTATCAGAGCGATAGATCCTTTAGATTGAGATAGAAGAGGCTAGTGAGCGGGGTAGATTGAGGTTTTCTTTCCTGCTTTTGAATGCTAGCATGTCTTACTGCTTTATTACATGTTACTTGTTTATCTGATTTGATATAGTAATATGTTTTATTGAGATTGGATCAGTATTGATTCTAGATCAGCAGTAAGATGATCAGAGGAGGATTGAAACAGAATTGTGGTATTTGTTGCTAATCTATTTGATTATTAGATATGCCTCCGAGACGAGTACCAGAACAGGGAAGTACATCAAATCCTCCAATGGATGTCACTCCGACTCCAATGGAAACGTTACTGAAACAATTTCAATCATTTCATCCGCCAACCTTGAAAGGCACAGAGAACGCTGTGGAGTGTGAGAGTTGGCTCGATGATATAGAGATGTTGTTCGAATCCTTGGAGTATATAGATGAGAAGAGGGTGAAATTAATTGGACACCATTTGCACGACGTTGCCAAAGACTGGGGGATTACGAGGAAGAGAGCCATGGAGCATAGAGGTACGATTATTACCTGGAATATATTTAGAACTGAATTTTATCAACGATTCTTTCCAGTATCGTATCGGAAGGATAAGGGGGCGGAGTTTGCCAATCTAAAGCAAGGACAGATGAACATAGAGGAGTACTTGTCAAAGTTCTACTCCTTGCTGAAATTTGCTCCACATGTGGCTGACAGCGAAGAAGCTACTGCTGACCAGTTCATCAATGGCCTGAACCCCGACATTTTCACATTGGTGAACACAGGGCGACCGGATAATTTTACTGATGCCCTGAACAGAGCCAAGGGAGCAGAAGCCGGTCTGATGAGACAGAAAGGGGCTTCATTTGTGCCTCCAGCACCGAGACCACAGCAACCACCTCCCAGATTTGAGAGCGGCAGTAGCAGTAGTGGAGGAAAGAAAGAATTTTTGAAAGCAAGGGGAAAGCAATTCAAGAAATCTGGCAGTAGTTCTTCCAGCTCCGGTGGTTCCAGACTGAGCCAGAGTTACACTGGAGTTTATTGCAAGACTTGCGGAGGAAGACATGCTACTGAGCAATGCCAGGGAGTGACTGGTAGTTGCAATTTCTGTAAACAGCCGGGACACTTTGCTAAAGTGTGTCCACAGAGAGGTTCACAGAGAACTCAGGGAGCCGAGTCATCGGGATCAGCAGCACAGACTGAGAGACGATCAGCTGCTGTTCATACATTTCAGCCAGCGCCAGCTCAGTCACAGCAGAGGCCAGGAGGAAGCCAGACAGTTGGTCAGCCTCCTAGACAGCAGGCCAGAGTCTTCGCTTTGACAGAGGAGCAGGCCCAGGAAGCACCAGATGACGTTGTGGCAGGTAACTGTTCTTTATGTGGTTATCCTGCTTACGTATTAATTGATACCGGTGCTTCACACACATTTATTTCTGAACGATTTGCATTGAGTCATGCATTGCCTGTAGAGTCTTTAGCTACTGTAGTGTCGGTATCTTCGCCTTCGGGGATAGGTTTGATATCTGTAACTCTGTGAAGCGTTGTTTACTACAGTATGACGGGCATGAGATTGAATTAGATTGCATCGTACTTGGATTGTCTGACTTTGACTGTATTATCGGTATTGATATGCTGACCCAGTACAGAGCGATAGTTGATTGTTTCTACAAGATAGTGAGATTCAGACCAGATATGGCTGAAGAGTGGGAATTTTACGGTAAGGGTTCTAGATCGAGAATTCCTTTAGTATCCGTATTATCTATGACTCGATTGTTACAGAAAGGAGCAGAAGGGTTCCTTGTATATTCAGTAGATTTACTGAAGTCGAGTCCAGCATTGGCAGATCTGCCAGTGGTACGTGAGTTCGCTGACGTCTTCCCAGATGAGATCCCGGGATTACCTCCAGTTAGAGAAATAGACTTCAGCATTGAACTGATACCAGGTACAGTACCGATTTCTAGAGCTCCGTACAGAATGGCACCAGTTGAATTGAAAGAATTGAAGGAGCAGTTGGAAGATTTACTGGCCAAGGGGTACATCAGACCGAGTGTTTCTCCTTGGGGTGCTCCAGTATTTTTCGTAAGAAAGAAAGATGGTTCGATGAGACTCTGCATCGACTATCGGCAACTGAACAAGGCAACGATAAAGAATAAATATCCTTTGCCTCGTATAGATGATTTATTCGATCAGTTGCAGGGTTCTTCAGTATATTCCTAGATTGATTTGAGATCGGGATATCATCAGCTGAGAGTCAGAGATTCTGATATCTCAAAGACAGCATTCAGAACCAGGTATGGACACTATGAATTTATTGTCATGCCGTTGGGTTTAACGAATGCTCCAGCTGTATTCATGGGATTGATGAACCGTATCTTCCAGAAATATCTCGATGATTTTGTGATTATTTTCATTGATGATATTTTGATTTATTCAAAGAATATGGGTGAGCATTCTGAGCATCTAAGAACTGTGTTGCGAATTTTAAGAGCTGAGAAATTATATGCTAAACTGTCGAAATGTGAGTTTTGGCTAAGACAGGTCGTATTTCTGGGTCATATTATATCTGGAGATGGTATATCAGTTGATCCCAGTAAAGTGGAAGCCGTGATTTCTTGGCCAAGACCGACATCAGTACCTGAAATTCGCAGTTTCATGGGTTTAGCGGGATATTACCGTCGTTTCATTAAAGATTTCTCGAGTATAGCTAAACCAATTACTCAGCTGACTCAAAAGAATGCTCCATTTGTTTGGTCTGAAGAATGTGAGACCAGTTTTCTGGAGTTAAAGAAGAGACTGACTAGTGCACCGGTGTTGACTATTCCCTCCGGTACTGGTAATTTTGTGGTTTATTGCGACGCTTCTCACAGAGAGTTGGGATGTGTGCTGATGCAACGAGGGCATGTTATCGCTTATGCCTCAAGACAGCTTAAACCACATGAGACCCGTTATCCAATTCATGATCTAGAATTGGCAGCCATTGTCTTTGCATTAAAGATATGGCGACATTATCTTTACGGGGAGAAGTTTGAGATATATTCTGATCGTAAGAGTTGGAAATATCTGTTTTCGCAATCTGAATTGAATATGAGGCAACGAAGATGGCTTGATTTGCTTAAAGATTTTGATTGTGAAATCAAATACTATCCAGGAAAGTCTAATGCAGCAGCTGATGCACTAAGTCGAAAGGTATGTTCTTTATCCTTATCGACGATTGGTGTTTCAAATTTGATAGAAGACTTCTGTTTGTCTGGACTAGAAATTGAAACAGATTATAGACCGTTGTGACTCTATACGGTGCAAGTAGAACCAGAGCTGATTATGAAAATTAAGGCAGCTCAGAAAGTTGATCAGAATGTACAGAAATCAGTATCGATGGTTAGAGCAGGACATCGATCAGAGTATCAGGTACGTGAAAACGTTTTATACGTGAATAATCGTTTGGTTGTGCCAAATGTTTCAGATTTGAGACGACAGATATTGTCAGAAGCGCACAACAGTCGATTCAGTATTCATCCTGGTGGCAGAAAGATGTACAATGATTTGAAAAGACAGTTCTGGTGGAAACAAATGAAGAATGATATTGCGGAATTTGTTTCCAAATGTCTGAATTACCAACAGGTGAAAGCAGAAAGAAAGAAACCAGGAGGATTATTACAGAGTTTGTCCATTCCTGAATGGAAATGAGATCACATTTCCATGGACTTTGTGACACAGTTGCCGCGTTCCTCCAAAGGTTGTGATGCGATTTGGGTCGTAATTGACAGATTGACCAAATCCGCATGTTTTATACCGTACAAGATGACATACAGATTTGACCAAATGGCAGAGATCTATGTCAGAGAAGTGGTCAGATTGAATGGAGTGCCGAAGTCGATTGTATCAGATCGTGATCCTCGATTTACTTCGCACTTCTGGCAGAGTTTGCCGCAGGCTCTCGGTACGAAGTTACATCTGAGTACCGCATATCATCCACAGACCGACGGACAGTCAGAGCGGACTATCCAGACACTGGAGTATATGCTGAGAGCAGTAGTGCTAGATTTCAGCACTAATTGGCAAGATGCATTGCCTCTTTGTGAGTTTTCGTACAACAGCAGCTATCAGACTAGTATTGAGATGGCACCATTTGAAGCGTTGTACGGAAAGAAGTGCAGATCCCCTCTATATTGTGATGATATCTCTGAAGTGCCTGAGATTGGACCTGATATGATCAGAGATATGACAGAAAAAGTGAAGCTAATTCGAAAGAAAATGAAGGCAGCGCAAGACAGACAGGCCAAATATGCCAATGTTCGACGTAGACCGTTGGTATTTGAGGTTGGAGACCGAGTTTTTTTAAAGATTTCACCTTTCAGAGGAGTTGTCAGATTTGGCAAGAAAGGAAAACTGTCTCCAAGATACATTGGGCCTTATGAGATTCTTGAAAAGGTAGGACATCGTGCCTATCTACTCGCTTTACCGCCTTCATTATCTGGGATACATGATGTCTTTCATGTATCATTATTAAGGAAGTACCTTCCTGATGCTTCACATGCTATACAACCAGACGAGGCCGAGCTTGATGAATCTCTGAGCTGTGTTGAAAAACCGATTCAGATTATTGATCGCAAAGAAAAGCAGCTCAGAACGAAGACCATTCCACTTGTGAAAGTGCAATGGACTCGTCATGGTGTAGAAGAAGCAACTTGGGAGACTGAATCAGATATGAGACAAGAGTTCCCAGAGTTATTTAGATGATGTAAACTTCTTGTACATTTTTTGTATATATACTCCTTGTTGATACGAATGAAATGCCTGTGATTTCGAGGACGAAATCGTTTCTTAGGGGGGAAGAAATGTAATGCCCTAGATTTTATATCATGTTAAGCAAAGATTATAGAATTTGAATTGATATAATTATGGACGGGCTATTACGAGACCAGATTGGCCAAACAATTAAATTAGACAACCTTGGGACAGAATTGCTGGCGCCCGAGCGGTGAAGATCGACCGCCAGAGCGCCAGTGTCCCTGGAAAGTACGTTGCGGGCAAAAGACTTGGCGCCCGGGCGGTAGCTTGTGACCGCCCGAGCGCCAAAGAAGCAAATCTGTAGTGCTCGAGCCGAGAGGGCCGCGCTCGAGCGGTACATTATTACCGCCCGAGCGCCGACCAGGATGCGAGAAAAGTGACACGTTTCAATACATGCAACGTGATATATATATATAAACGTTGATCCTTCAGATTAGTTTGAGGAGGAAATAAAGAAGCTAAAGAATCTCCGGGAAAATCCTTACGCCTTTATATTTCAATCCGTCCGTTAGATTTTAAATCCGACTTCGGTACTGTGTTCCTATCAACGCAGACTACAACTGGATAGTCTATGAAAAAAGTTAGAATTTTAAATTCCAATGACATGTTTTGAAATTATGATGTTGTTAGAATTGAATACACGTCATATATGTTGTTCTTGACATGTTAGACAGCGTAGAATCGAAGTCAGATTAATAAACGGACTGAATATGGAATTGTTATGAATTTCAGAATGAAATTGACTGAGAAGTGGTATCAGATTTGTATGGTGATTGATTGTAAATGATTGGAATTAATATAGATTGATATAGTATTATCAGTATCGCAAGATTGTACTGTTATACTGTCAGAAATTGATAAACAGAGATGTTGTGATTTGATTAGATTATTGATACAGAATATATTGATATTGTCATTGCCAGATTGAACAGTGACAGACTTTGAATCGAGACTTCGATTGTATCAGATCGAGAACAAGAAATGTATAAATAAATGTTGATTCGGGATTGAACAACTCGAGTTAGGTCTGACTTGAGTTTCCCTAAATCACATACTTTACTTTATTGCATTGATATTTGCAGATTATCAGATTGATATGTTAATGTATTGACTTAGAACAGAGTCAGAGTCCGAGTCTAGGGCAGACAGCCTAGCTAGGGCAGAACCGCCGAGTCTTTCTCAGAACCGATAAGAATCTAGACTTACGGTGTATCGAAGAGCCTTAGATGTAGATCGACGTCTATCTCAGACACTCGATACAGAATACCAAAGTCTAAATTAGATTGGGATCCCTAGATTTGAGATAAGATGAGATTAGATCACGAGTCATTAATTCATGTAATCAGATTAGATACATGTTTTGATGTTTGTTTATGCTTTTATATATGTTTTATATGATTGCATTTAATACATTGTTTATACTGGGATATTTAAATCTCACTGGAGTTATCCGGCTGTTGTCTTGTTTGTATGTGTGCATGACAACAGGTGGGACAGGTACAGGGTCACAAAGATGAAGACAGACTGAGATTAGAGTGGTGATACCGGACCTTGGATTAGAGCTAGGGTTTAAACACTTGATAGTAGTTGTTGAACCTGAGTATGTATGATTGTATATTTTATCAGATTTATACTTTTATACTGATATGTATAGGAGTTTGATTCCATTACCTTCCGCATTTTAAAAAAAAAAATTTAGACCCTGTTTACTATAAATGATTAATTAGTCCCAATGACGATTAAGAACATGATTAGCGTCCGGGTCCCCACAGCATGCATATATCGCAGGGTAACGAGTAAAATCTGAAGTAAAATATGCATGGGATAAAATATCATGTCATGAGGTATACTGAAAATAATCTGTACTCATGCTGAAAATAATCTGTACTGTACAATTATAATACGTGCATAACTGTACTGATAATCACAGTAAAAATGTTTGCTCCTTGGAGCCCTGTACTGAAATAACTGGTAAAATTTTCTGTTGAGAATATGTTTTACTCCTGTGGCCACTGCACTAAGCTGAACTGATCGGTAACTGACTACCGTGGAGTCTGAAACTGAACTGAGCTGGCCGGTCACTGGCGACCGGGTGGTACCAAACTGAACTGAGCGGTCACTGGCGACCGTATAAAATAATACTCCCACATAGTGAATGAACCACAAGCCATATCGCATAAATCTAAAAAACAATCATTTTCTATTTTTCATGCACGTAATATAATTAACTGGCATAATGAAAAATCCTGTAATTTTTCCTACTAGATTGGATTGGATCGTCCCCCAGGCTCGCTGCAACCTAACTGTGCCATGAAAAATATGCAATAGCTTAAACTTGACCAACTATGCAATTTAGTTCAAAAGATACGACTATGACGCCTAATGACTTCGTATTTAATCATGACTCCGAACCAACCCGAACCAACACTGAACCGACGTATAGTCATGATTAAATACACTGAAAATAATGAAATAATGCTCCTAAAATTATGATAGTCGAAATCTAGGTGGAATGGAGGCCAAAACAAGAAACGCTCTTTCGAGAGTCAATTTGACACATCGCACCGTAAATTCTCGTACGACCTCAAAATGATCCGAATGACGAACGGCCAAAACCATGACCTTCCTAACTCAATGAGGCACTGTCCAGTCCAAGGTCATGGGCTAAAAGCCAACCAAGAACTCAAACAAGCCTTCTAAACGACACAGCAACCTGCTGTAAATTTCCAGCAGCTGCGCAACTACAAGACTTGCGTTGGTTTCGAGACTATCGGCCATTAGGGGCGTGAACCACCGACCAGAGACTCTTACCAACATCCCAAGGAATTATTTGAACCATGGCTAAGGGCACAAGGCCAGCCACAATTTGCACCACACCAGAAACGAGACTACACACCTAGCCGAGAAGGAAATTCTGCGCGCGTAGGGTGTTTGGCTTCGCTTGTTGTCTCGTGTCGTTCCAGTGGCCATTTTATTGACCATGGCACGATCTAGACATCTAGGGGCAAGGTTGTAAACCGTGGCTAAGGGCCCTAGGCCAACCAAGATCCACATCAAACCACACAATTCGAAATGCATGTTGCTGTCAAAAGAAGGGAATCCGAGAGGGGAGGGGCTGTTCTTGCTTCGTTGGTTGTCTAGCGTCGTTCCAGTGGCCATTTCATTGACCATGGCACGATCTAGACATCTAGGGGCATGGTATGAACCGTGGCTAAGGGCCATAGGCCAACCAAGATCCATACCAAGCAACAAAGAAACGAACCGCAAGCTGTCCAACTGAAGTAGCCGAAGGGGTATAGGGGCTGTTCTTGTTGTTTATTTAAAAACCGATGAGCCATGGACCAAGCCCCAAAAGGGCGACTTAGTCACGTCTTAGACATGCTAGGGGAGTGATCCAACCATGGCTAAGAGCCCTTAGGGCAGCCAAGATCAGATCCAACCCCTTGACATAAAAACTGAAATTTCGAACATCATTTTCTGCACCTATGGGACTTGCTGTCAATTCGGTTCATACAGCAAGCATGGGACTGAAACCAACGTTCTAACATGACCCTAACATGTCCTAGTACATGTCCATAATCAGCTTTGAGCCCCTGGAATGATCCATCCCTGAAAACGAAACAAAACATACCAATCGTGAAGCATAGAAGTTGATAGAAAAATCTGTGCAGAATTTTTGTTACGTGTCTACTGAAAATTTCGGTTTTTTAGCATGATGAAATCTGATCATGTACTGAAAATACTTGCTAATATGACTTGATTGAGGTTTAGAAAAAGTATATACATGCCTTCGATTCGTTTCGAAAGAAAACGAAAAGAACGAAACGATACGGCGCGGAGGAGGTGGAGCGCTTTCTTTTCTTGCTACCTTTCCTTCTCTCGATTTTTCTTGCCTTCTTCCCTAGCTAAGACTCACGAAATTTACACTCAAAATGATCTGAATTTCAGTCATGGGGGAGGAGAATGATGGTTGGAATGGTGAGGGGCAAGATCCACAAATATAGGATCTCAACTCAAGACCAAGTCCCACACTCATTAAATTGGAATAAGATGGTTGTTTGACAAGTCTTCTTGGGGGGAAATGACCGATGGATTACAAGCCCATCTAGATTAGGATAATGCTTATTAGTTAATTAATTAAGGTTGCTCAATAATTAAAAGGTTTACATGGTAGCTTAACAAAGAATGGGTCAAAAGGTTAATTTGTTGGCAAATGATAGGCTATCATCTTAAGGGGGCCGAAATTTTGCATCTAAAAATGAATGGGGAGTGTTGTTTATTTACTAAATTAATAATTCTTAAAAGTCTCACTAATCCTTTAATTAATTTAGTGAGCTAACCCCTTAATTATTCAACTTAAATGGGCTTATTTCTTAATCACCTCAAGTAACTTAAATAATTCCTTTAAACTTCTTTTTAACTTAAATGAACTTACTTGCTAGCTAAATTAACTCCCGGAAATATTTCTCGAAATCTTAAATCCTATCTCAAAACTCCAACTCCGGTCCGGCCTCAATGAAATAACTGAATGCTAAAAATCAACTACTGAACTGAAATAATAAAATAATTAACTTCAAAGAAATGCATTTAAAATAATCATGCAATGAAGTCAATTAAATTTTAAAAATCTAGAATTATGCATGGCTATACGTAGACTGATTTACGGGTTCTACAATCACTAGCTCAACTGGTACCAGGATTGCTGCCAAGATCTATATAAGTCCAGGAGGTCTTGGGTTCTAATCCTGGGGAAGGCAAAAGCTCCAGTTCCTGGGCTGGAGAAGTTCTATGAGTAATGGGTAATGGGACAACCGAGAGGGATACAGCCCAATCGGGAACATCCCATGTGCATTACACCCAGGACTTTTGACTCGTTGTTCATTGGACTCATTTTCCAGGCCGAAGCCACGTTGTCCAGTGGACTCAATTTTCGGACCGAAATCCGTTGTCCATGACTCCATTCATTCATGATATATCAATCCATTCATAAATATGCAAGAAAATATATCAGTAATTGAAATGAAGTGGATGATATTTGAACATTAAATAAATGCTATTGAAATTTCCAGGCCAAATGCCAAAGGGCTTTAATAGAAGAATGAATAGTAATTTCCTCACCTGATAACTTACAATTTAGGCTTGATTAATACTCCGAGTTCCTGGAGCAAGTCCTAAAAATATATTATGAATGATATTTATGTTAGAGTTTTTAAGTAACTAGCTGATCATTTTCAGATTATT